>NW_028176077.1:60000-252500 GCF_949987555.1 Borostomias antarcticus
TAATGCTGATAATCTACAGTAGGGCCTACCCCTGGCTGAGTTACAGCCATTCATCTCTTACACATGGGCCTATACAATACTTGCACAATCTACTTTGGACGTTAAATCCATCTATCAATCAAACTAGCGAATTCAATGGCCGGTCATGGCAAAGCACCCGCTAACGCAGGCTACCCCCCTCCCACGATCCAGGGCTAGGAAACCGGTTCATCCAGTTTATTTGAATATAAAATAATTTTGGGGGGGGGGGGGGTTACAATAGTCTAGTCCAGGTTCGCTGGCGAGTGACGAGCTAGTCAGATGGCGCATGCATGTGTGGACATTGTAGGCCGATTCTGTAAAACCTAAAGAATAAAAGTAGGCTACGTTCAACATTCATTGGAGTGGTCCAGTTAGATAGGCTAGTCTAATCTAAATAAATTGAGGACCTGTATTTTCAGTGTTTGCTGGTAGCGAATGAATGCCACAGACAGACAGGGAGGAAATCTATTCGTTTCATTGTTTCATTGTTTGTGCTCTGTATGCACAAGATAGATAATGTTCGGATATAAATGGCAGTATAGCGGGAAAAAACCCTATCAAAGGCCAAGATTAGAAGGGATTTGAAGATGTAATTGGTCATTTTAAATGGGCCTACTTTATCTTTTGATGCCTATTTGAACGGACTGCATCGATCAATGCAATGACTCTCCATGTTTTTAAGTTTTACCCTTTTCATCAATAAAACATCATTTTTACTACCATGTCTCATTGATTGGGAAGGCATTTAGAGCTGCCGGTCTATTAGCCTACATTCGGACTCAGAGGATGACATAACTGTTTATTGAGAAACAATTGCAGGCTGGGCTATATAAAGAAATACCACAATGCATGTAGTCTAGATATTTTACATTATGGTTAGGCTATAGCCTACACTTTATGGTAGAATGCCCTCTCGCTCGCTAAGCAGGCTACATTGTGGCTGTTTTGTTCATCGCAGAAGCCTATAGCCTAGGCTACACATTAAAAAAATGTTTTTTTTTATATAGACCTAGAAGGAATCAGAATATGTGGAAATTTAATTTAAGCCTATTTTAATACAATTCAAATTCTGCTTAGAGGGAATTATTTTCAACGGACATTATGACCTGAGCATAATTAATAATTATCTAAGTTAATATAGGCCTATGAGAACGCAACGCTTTTTACGATAGGCTAGGCCTATGCGTCTTGTGATTGTACTGTAGCCTAGGCTACAACTTAAGGCTTATTTGGCCCTATTGAATTAATTTAAGCCTACTAGGCTACTCATTATTATCGAATTATCTAGTTGATATATGAATAAAACAATAAGCCGTTTTAATGGCTATGGGCTACTAGTTGTAGCTATACACGAGTTGATGCGCTCTGCTCTTACGCACGGTTGAGGCGGCAGCTCAAATACACTTCGCACATATCCTCTGCTATAGCCTCTCACAGACAGCTAGGTGCACTTCATGCATTGGTAGACAGTTCTGCAGCTTGTCTTCACCATGCAGGTATTTTGGTGGGGGTACTCAGCCTACCACAGGATCACACAGTGATGCCAATTAGAAGTACTTTCGGCAGCAGCAGCAGCAGCTGAAAAGCCCCCACAGGTCCCGGAGCACAGAGCTTAACGCTATTCACCGAAAGCGCTCACTAAGAGGGATTTGTACTGGCAGTGGGCGGTGCACCACTCTAAAAAGTAGAAAAGGGCTTTGACTAAAGGGTCGGCCATTAGGAGATATACTGCAGGTGGACCACTCCTCAGGTTCTGTCTTTTTCTTACACTTACTAACAGAATCACTCACAGAATCACAATCATTCACATGCCACTCTAAATGTAATAAAATTGAAAATCTTTTTTTTTTTTTTTTTTTTTTATTTGCAAAAGCTGAAGATTTATTTAAATTCCTTCACACCAAACGGTGATGGCGTTTATCGCCGGCGGTAGGCCCGCCCCCTTCCTCCGCGCCGACCGCATTTGGTTCCGCCTCTGAGGCCGGGCTCCTGGTGGACTGGCTGGGCGGAGGGCGAGCGAACGCTCTCTTCCAGGAGGGCTCTCTTCTTTCTTCTTCTTTCCTCCTTTCTTTTTTCCCTCATTCGCTGAGGAAGAGGGGGGAAAAAAACAGCATAAACACCGGGCAAGTCCACCATGTCTGATTTCTATGACCCAAGTGAAAATGCCAACATGTACACTCTCACACTGTTGTGGTGCTGGGAGTAAATCCCCTTAAAAGTGTCAAATGAAGAGTAACGTACTCCCGCACACACTTTCTCTGCTTTTAATCAGTCAACGTTTCGGTTTCTAACTTCATCAGGACAGATTTTTGTAACAATGAGAATGCGAGTTCATTTCTATGACCTTCATCTGACCCTCGGGTTTCCCTGCTTGATACCACGCCTACCTTGACCGTTCTCTTGTTAATCCTTCGGAGAAGCCATCTCAGTCCTGACAGGACGCTGAAGAACCCTGACACGGCTTTGTAGAACTCCAACAGGATCTCTGCATAGCAGCCGGAGTTTCTGTAGAGTTTCTGCACCAGAGAACTGGCCCACTGCGCCAGACGCATAACGAGCTCCTTGGAGGTGGTCCCCCTCTTCACTTCACCATCCCTGAGTCTGGTTCTGGTTCTGGTTCTGGAGCCAGACTTGGTGTCCACATCTTTTACAACCACCTCCATCTTCACCACGGTGCCTTGATCGGAACGGGTGAGGCTCTCATGTTCGGTGATGTTCTCAGGTTGGGTGATGTTCTCAGGTTGGGTGACGTTCTCAAGTTGGGTGGTGTTTTCAGTTTGGGTGATGTCCCCAGGTTGGGTGACGTCCCCAGGTTGGGTGACGTTCTTAAGTTGGGTGATGTCCCCAGGTTGGGTGATGTCCTCAGGTTGGGTGATGTCCTCAGGTTGGGTGATGTCCTCAGGTGGGCTGAGGGTATCGAGAGCATCTTGTGGCTGTAGCTGGGCATTTGGCGCCATTTCCGTTGTCTTTGTCGCATCGCATACGTTGTCGCGGAGTGAGATGTTTGGTGATTGCAGGCTGAAGCTGTCCAGGGTGGCAGACAACTGCTCAGGTCCCACAGTTGAAACGCTGTTCGGAAAACTCTCAGGGTCTGGAGGCTTGCGCATTGCAGGTGTTATTAACAGAGCCACTGTAAAGAGACACTTCAATATACGAAATTCCATTGTGCATGTAGGCTATTGCTAAAACAATAAGTGGCTTCACTCTGAAGAAATCGTTAAGTTGTGAGTTCCTCAGAATGTTCCCAAGGTATAACAGAATTCCGTTGTTATGATGACATTAGTCACAAAATATCTATATCTATGACATCATAATGGTACTACTGCTGCCTTCAAGGTTGGTTGTTGGTTGTTCTGAGCAGAGCATTGCAAAAGCCTATTGGCTTGTAGGCAAAACGATTTAGAAAGTTCAAAAACAACTGCTCACATGCATCACTGTTGCTCTTTATAAGCAGCTATAGCTACAGTTTCGTGACATCCCATTCACATCCCTTACAGCCAAGCACAACTGCATTAAACAAATATCGCTTCTTTAAATGTAATCAGTTGAGCTATACTGTAGCTACTGTATACTGCAGTCAGTCCCGCACTCACGGTCAAGTACTGCATGGGCTGAGGACGCGCTTGGGAAACAAACTCCGAGCAAGGGGAACACGGCCATATAGATATTGCGAGACATCCACAATAACCAATATTTAGAGCTGAAACTAACTGCATGACACATCATTGCTTATCCAGTTTGTATGACCATCTGCTATGAATGCGCAGTGGGCTCATCGGCCAGGGTTCTTTAAAACTCTTGATTGTCTAGACCCTAGGGGCTTGTATTATTATGCAGTATACGTATACATGTTAATTTAGCAATGTTTTAAATTGACAAACGTGTATGACCATGGCACAACTCAAACGGGATCAAGAAATTATTTGTCTCTTGCCGTTGACTACCGTACATATTTTGTCCGATTTAAGGTCCCATGGTGGTTTGCACTTCTCCTTAGGCACTCAGATGTCAGAGGAACACCTACAGAACCCTCCCTTTCGACGTGACCAAAATTTGGACGGTTGGACACTAGATGGCTTAGACCAAAACTACCACTACTCCACTCTACTCTAATGTATCCACTACTCTAATGTATCCAATATTATAAAACAATTCCTAAAAATGTATTGGCAATAGGAAAAATTAACTGTAGTTAGCACTCCTAGTGGTGGTCTCTGGAACATATCATAAATCGAACAAACAAGCAACGTTTTAATAGCCCCCCCTCCGATTTCATTGTGTGGGGGATAACGATACACAGCCTATTATGTACAGTGGGGATTATTCGAGTACAACCACTGCCTCTGCAGGAAAAGCCCACACCAAGGCCAGCCAGAGTATGTATGGGTAAAGACATTCCAGAATAGTTGTTGAATGGCACCTTCACTCCCATTTCATTGTGTGGTGGACAACAATGCACAGTATTATGTATGAGAACATCACCGAGCCATGTTGCAGTTGCACTTTCTCTCTGGTATATGTGGCGTTTGGAAAAGGGATAGGAAATTATCTCTCCTGTGCTCTCTCTCTCTCTCTCTCTCTCTCTCTCTCTCTCTCTCACCCACCAAGGCCAGAGCCTGGAGGATATTAACAACTGAGAAATGAGTAGTATAATTTCCTCACCAAATGCCAGCTGCAGGTTGTCCGTAGTCAGAGCAGCAGCCCTGGGCAAATCATTTTGTCGCTGACCGCCGAGAGGTGGAAAACCGGATTAAAATACCCCTTCAACACAGAGCAATATCTCAATGTTTAAAACCTTACGGAAATAGTACATACTACTGCAGCTTTAAAGTTGCTGTTTTTTCACATGCATAGGTTAACTGAATGGTGATGGATTGGACAGGAGTGAGGAAAGACACGAGCTTCTGCAATAGCACTTACAGATGTGGGAACATAAGAATGTAACTTGACCCGCGGTATTCTAACAGGCGCTTTACGGCATTCCGCACCACCGCTCGCCTGCCCATAGGGGCGCAGTAATACCACTCATTGACCCATTGCTGTAGCTCATCTCGCACATTAGATGAGCCTACCGTTCTCAAACTCCTTGTTCTCTGTCTGGTTGTAATTTAATTATTACGAACAAAGCCTATCTATTTATAGTTTCTATCTCTGTAACTGTCGCCGGGTCTATATCTGTTAACTGTCTGGACAAGTAGAAGTTTAATACATTAGGCTGAGTGTTCTCATATGGAACATGGCATCAGGACGAGTAAGATGGCTAACGGAGCTGACCAGAGATGTGTTTGAAATGGTTCACTCACTCCCTCCCTATTACCATGGATGTATTGAGTGCGACTCATAGTGAACTACATGGGGAATGATTTAACAGTTTTGGGACACTACATGGAATATAACTGCGTAAGATATTCATGACTCAAACAAGCAGACGCGCCGATCACTGATGGCAGCAGGTTGAAATATCAGGTAGTATTCAGGTTCCATGTTTAGTTGAATGATAAATCCCATATAAATGGTTGGAATTCTAATGATGTGCAAGTGTGATTTTGTCTACTTTAGTGCTGTCTGCTAATAGCAGCCTGTGAAGCTGCACGATGAGACCGTGATAGCAAGTTAGCTCACGACAGCAGCTTCCATAATATTAACGGTAGCTGTCGGTGGCTAAAAAGCAGATAGCTAACTTTACAACGATGATTCCTGTAGCTATTTTGATTTTGATGCTATTAGTTCAACTTCTGTTTCTCGGGCAGGAACCGAGACGAACTCGCATTAGCAGCAAAGCAGCTAGAGGAATGATCTTAACATTAGCTAACTGCTTTAGCTACTGCTAGCTACCGTCTTCTTCACTTCTCCTTCGGTAAAACATGACACCGTTGTGTTGTGGTATTGTGGAGGGCTTAGGCAGAAGCAGGAAGAGAAACCACTTTAGCCCCATATAAGTAAAATAATGGTCTCATAAGCATTTTTCGATTGTAAAATTGTGTTCACTTGTTTTAGTTTGCAAACATATGCAATTTTCTTAGCATTCCCAGCTTTATATGTAGTTTTAATGTGAAAGATACATCTTGAATGCAGTCAAGACAAATTATTTTGCCTCTTAACTTTTGTCAAACCCCCTGGTTCCAGTCAATTGGATTATAGGCTATAGGTACAATGACGTTACCTTATGAACACAAATAGCTTAACCTATAGGCCTACATAAAAACAATAGCCTAAAACCATGTTTATTTACAATGTATTTTCTTTCATTGACAGCATGCCAATAGTTAGGGTGAGGAACGACGCGCGGTCTCTTTAGCCCTGAGACCATCAGGCAGGCAGCTCAGGAGGTTGAAGGCTTTATATATTATTATGATATTATGTCTAATAATACATTCGTTGAAAGTACACAGGCGGATCTACTATACGGACTTGGACCGAGGAGTGTTCTCATATGGAACTAGGCTGCACACACCCGCCCGCGACAAGAGCTGAATTGTAGTCAGCTTTCCCCGCTGCGCGCAGGACGCGTGCGTCCCCCGCTGATCCGAGCGAGAACGCAGGCGGAATGTCTCTCCCCGTCTGAAACGGCCTTGACTCCTGGAATCCCAAGGTCTTTCATATTGAAATTCTCTTGATGGTCTGGGAAGTTGCGAGACGTGTTAAGGGAGTGCATCAGTCGTGATCCTTGACAGTAGGCTACCAGCCTGCGCTGCGCTCAGCACAAAGTTGGATGAATGGATGGACTTATTGGAATCCTGTAAAATGTTTATTGCGCTCTAAAATCATGAAAGCATAAATGTAAAAATGCAGCAACAGAAGTAGTCTAGATGAGATGGTGGTTTAAATGAATGGCGACACATAAATTGAGACATAAATTGAGACTGGTGATAATGCTGATAATCTACAGTAGGGCCTACCCCTGGCTGAGTTCATGGTTACAGCCATTCATCTCTTACACATGGGCCTATACAATACTTGCACAATCTACTTTGGACGTTAAATCCATCTATCAATCAAACTAGCGAATTCAATGGCCGGTCATGGCAAAGCACCCGCTAACGCAGGCTACCCCCCTCCCCACGATCCAGGGCTAGGAAACCGGTTCATCCAGTTTATTTGAATATAAAAGAATTTGGGGGGGGTTACAATAGTCTAGTCCAGGTTCGCTGGCGAGTGACGAGCTAGTCAGATGGCGCATGCATGTGTGGACATTGTAGGCCGATTCTGTAAAACCTAAAGAATAAAAGTAGGCTACGTTCAACATTCATTGGAGTGGTCCAGTTGGATAGGCTAGTCTAATCTAAATAAATTGAGGACCTGTATTTTCAGTGTTTGCTGGTAGCGAATGAATGCCACAGACAGACAGGGAGGAAATCTATTTGTTTCATTGTTTCATTGTTTGTGCTCTGTATGCACAAGATAGTTAATGTTCGGATATAAATGGCAGTATAGCGGGAAAAAACCCTATCAAAGGCCAAGATTAGAAGGGATTTGAAGATGTAATTGGTCATTTTAAATGGGCCTACTTTATCTTTTGATGCCTATTTGAACGGACTGCATCGATCAATGCAATGACTCTCCATGTTTTTAAGTTTTACCCTTTTCATCAGTAAAACATCATTTTTACAACCATGTCTCATTGATTGGGAAGGCATTTTAGAGCTGCCGGTCTATTAGCCTACATTCGGACTCAGAGGATGACATAACTGTTTATTGAGAAACAATTGCAGGCTGGCCTATATAAAGAAATACCACAATGCATGTAGTCTAGATATATTACATTATGTTTAGGCTATAGCCTACACTTTATGGTAGACTGCCCTCTCGCTCGCTAAGCAGGCTACATTGTGGCTGTTTTGTTCATCGCAGAAGCCTATAGCCTAGGCTACACATTAAAAAAATGTTTTTTTTTATATAGACCTAGAAGGAATCAGAATATGTGGAAATTTAATTTTAGCCTATTTTAATACAATTCAAATTCTGCTTAGAGGGAATTATTTTCAACGGACATTATGACCTGAGCATAATTAATAATTATCTAAGTTAATATAGGCCTATGAGAACGCAACGCTTTTTACGATAGGCTAGGCCTATGCGTCTTGTGATTGTACTGTAGCCTAGGCTACAACTTAAGGCTTATTTGGCCCTATTGAATTAATTTAAGCCTACTAGGCTACTCATTATTATCGAATTATCTAGTTGATATATGAATAAAACAATAAGCCGTTTTAATGGCTATGGGCTACTAGTTGTAGCTATATGATGCGCTCTGCTCTTATACGCACGGTTGAGGCGGCAGCTCAAATACACTTCGCACATATCCTCTGCTATAGCCTCTCACAGACAGCTAGGTGCACTTCATGCATTGGTAGACAGTTCTGTTCTTGCTGCAGCTTGTCTTCACCATGCAGGTATTTTGGTGGGGGTATTCTTCTGTGGACACTGCGAGGGGCACCATGGACGCCAGAGCGCGCAGCTCTTCAGCCAACTGGAGATGTCGTGTCTGGGGAGGCTCTGCGTCTCTCCACCAGTCCCCAGCGAGTCCAAGCTCCCCCAATGAATAATACTTATTTATAATAGCCTACGTAGCGCGAAACTGTGCATATAATAGGCTGTAGCCAGCGCGAAACTGCTCATTCCCTACAGCCGTTCATGGAACGGCTGGCGGCCGGTATAAATAAATAAAAACATACACGATATTTTCTTATTTGAATGATCTTGAATATATATATATTCAAGATCATTCAAATAACAAAATATTGTGTATATTGTGCATGTGAACGCACTCACTGTCAAACCTGCCGCTATCTATGCACAAGATAGTTAATGTCCGGATATGATTGGCAATGAGTGATCTTTACTCACGGCGACTATGTCAATTTTGTATGGATCCACAAGTCGATCAAGCTTATTTTTTCTTTGTATCGTGCTGAAGCCATATAGCCTACTGCGCTCAGACTTGGCTACATTAGCTGGTGCCCCGTCTTCAAATTTACTTCCGGGGTTTACGAGTAGCCTACCAGTTGAATGCGTTCCAGAAACAAAACGCAAAACCCCCACGTTCACCATATCTTTACTAACAAATATATTTACAATACTGTTATTTTGCGCATTTGACCAAACAGCCACCACGTCTTGACCCGACGTCAGTTACCGAGATAGATAGGCTACTGTAGGCCTAGATATAGGTGTTCGTAATAATTAAATTACATCCAGATGGAGAAAACATGTGTTTGAGAACAAGGTATAGCACCTTTTATACAGATAAATTCAGCTCAAAGTGCTTTACAACAGAGCATTTAAATTAAAGAATGTGAAACTTAATGATGCTTCATTCGTAGACTATAGGAGAAAAACACTGAGCCCAGCCTGCTAAATCTACTCAAAGACGCCACCTGGCGGTGGTGCATCACTAAAACGAAATAACACCCGTCTGAAATCCCACGAGATTTCCAACGGGATTTCCCTGCCAAATACCGCGAGGTGAAATGCTGCAGCATGTGACATTTCTAACTTCCCACATCTGTATGAACATTGATAAATAACACACAGGGTCCAAAGCCTAGATTTTTTACCAGCTAACAATAATACATAGCTGTTTATTATTGCAATTTGCTCTTATTATTATTTAGCATGTTATCTTGGTCTCACATGTGATCCTCAATCAATATTATAGTGTGTGCATAACAGTAGTAATGTACTAGCAGGGTCCAAAACGAACTTTTTTTTAACCTAGCCCCTTAGTAACAGTCCTGAAAGGAGCTAGGCTGGACCATGGCCACACACAGCTAACGTTAGCCTGCTCCTCTTTTTCTTCGAAGATATAACGTTAAGTAGCCCAGCAGCAGCAACACTGCTAGGCTAGGCCAGAATAGATAACGTTCGTAATAGCGCTAGTGCTAATTGCCAAGCTAACGTGCTAACGTTAGCACTACTAGTACTGACGTTATCTGGCTGGCCTAGACAAACAGTGTTAACGCTAGCTAGCTCAAACGTAGCTAGCTACGACCCGATTTGCTTGGCAGGGAGGTGGGTAGCTAGATAATGCTAGCTATCTGTACCTAGCTAATGCTAGCTGGCGGTAGCCAGCAGATAGCCGTCACCCATATTCATATTTAGCTATAGCTTTTTAAGCTTTCAGCTATATTTCCTTACCGTTTCAACTACACACTCCTCCTGCTCACTCTGTCCTTCCTCGGCCCTGTCATGTCTCTGTCCCTCCTCGGCCCTGTCATGTCTCTGTCCCTCCTCGGCCCTGTCATGTCTCTGTCCCTCCTCGGCTTCCCTGTCCTGCTCTCGGCCACCATGGCCAACAGCCACCTCTCCTTCAAGTTCGTGTTCAACATGGTGTTGCTGCACAACGTCGGCTGAGGCTGTAGACTTTGAAGCAGCCCCTGGCGCAAACATATCAGTAATTTTTGCACATGTTGCAGCATCCGCCTCAAGACTTTTAATCTGTAGCTTGTAATTTCTCTGCGCCCCCCTTGCGCTTTGGTTTACTATACTTGTCCTTATCCATCTTTCTCCATCCACTGACTTTTGGCTCTCTAACGGCCCACGCAAATGACACCTGAAACTAACAGAGGGAGGGGTGGGGCCTACAAATGATTGGGCCAGCCCACTGTCAGTATAGAAAATGGACCAATGGGCCGCTGTCCCTGCTCTATGGGCCATTCGTTTTTGTTTTTTTTAGATCGGCCCACAAGTAGGTCCGGCCCACCGGGCATTTGCCCGGTACACCACATGGCCAGTCCAGCCCTGCCCACGGCCCACTGGAAACGAGATCTGGAGCTCTCTCGGCGTCAGAGGCTCATTTGTAAGAAGTGGGAAGAAGTCTGTGAAGGAGCGACCACTTCCACCTCTGACTCTCTGATGAAGAGAGAACCTGACACAGCCCTGTCTGTAACAGGTCCATCTGTCAGTCCACCACTCTCCATGACCAGGACCAGTAGAGGACACAGCCTCGCTAGCCACCTATCCACGAACAAGGTGTGTAGTGGTGTGCTGGTAAAGGGACAATCTGAGCTGGACGTTCCACGATCGCCCACGGCCCACTGGAGACGAGATCTGGAGCTCTCTCTGCGTCAGAGACTCTTTCGCAAGAAGTGGGAAGAAGTCTGTCAAGGGACGGACACTTGCACTTCGGACTCTCTGATGAAGAGGACACCTGACACAGCCCCGTCTGTCACAGGTCCATCTGACCCAGTCCCTTCTATCACAGCTCCATCTGTCAGACCACCATTCGCGATCACCAGGACCAGTAGAGGAGACTAGAACTGTAGTAGCTGTCTAGTTAATGGTAGCTAACGTTATCTAGCAGCTAGCTTACCAGAACGGTAGTTGGCTGGCTGCTAGCACTGTAGCTAGCTGTCTAGATAATGGTAGCTAACGTTAGCTAGCCTAACCAGATTGAGTTGTTACCAGAATGTAAGCTTACAGTAGTGTTAGCTACCTAGTTTAGCACTTTCTTCACACACTAGGCTAACGGCTCTCGTTGTCATAGTTAATGTGAGACCGCGGGCAACTGACCGACCGTCTCAGCTAGCAACATAGCTACTCTCACCTTTCTTGTGGAAAAAATAGCTTATATGCTGGGCTCCCGCTCTGCTGCCTTTTCTCCTGGCCTCTCTCCACTCTTTTCTGGTGCCCGGATTTATGTATGGGCATGATGTTTATGATTTAACGTTAGGCTATTAGTGCTAGTATTTGACAGCCAGCCGGTATAGTGACGTTAATGTCAAAAGAGGTGAGACTTGCCAGCGTGAACCATGGCATGGACCAAACCATTTAAGAAGGGGGATATTGCTCAGGAAATTAAACGTTTTTTCATCTGTATTGCATTATTTGTGGCTTAATTTGAATTCTGATGCAGCATTAGTGACTGATCTACATGCAGAATAATTTCATCATAGAAAGAGGGACCTCTTGTTTTTTTTGTGGGCCCTGCTTGCTTGTGGGCCCTTATAATCATCATCACCTTTCACCGCTCAACAACGGCCCTGGTTCTAATGCTCAGGCATCCATTTTCTGTCTCTGCTCCTGCTGATGTCACACAGGGAAAAGGGGAGCTCAGGCTGACGGCCTGGGGCGGAGCAGTTCCCCTCAGGGGGTCGTCCTGGGGGTTGGCCAGGGGTGGAGCAGTTCCCCTCAGGGGGTCGTCCTGGGGGTTAGCCAGGGGCGGAGCAGTTCGACTCAGGGGGTCGTCCTTGGACTGGCCAGGGGCGGAGCAGTTCGACTCAGGGGGTCGTCCTTGGACTGGCCAGGGGCGGAGCAGTTCGATTCAGGGGGTCGTCCTTGGACTGGCCAGGGGCGGAGCAGTTCGACTCAGGGGGTCGTCCTTGGACTGGCCAGGGGCGGAGCAGTTCCCTTCAGGGGGTCGTCCTTGGACTGGTCAGGGGTGGAGCAGTTCGACTCAGGGGGTCGTCCTTGGACTGGCCAGGGGCGGAGCAGTTTGAATCAGGGGGTCGTCCTGGGGGTTGGCCAGTGTCTTGTATTAATTTGATTAGGCCCTAATTAGATCCAACCCTTTGTTCTAATTAAGATGGTACTATACATGTCTATTGAATAAGAGAGTTTTTCTCTCATTAAAAATATAAGGTTTAGGCAAGTCTTTTCTACTGAACACGATGTGTGTTCAAATGAATAATGTTTTTGAATGTACAAATGAATAATGTTTAAAAAAATTGGCATGGGTCAGAGACGAAGCTAATGGTGAATTAAAACTGTGAATCAGCTCACCCACCACCAGGGGGAAGCACTTACAATTAGGGATGGGAATTTCGACTAATTTTAAAACCGAGTAACCTAACCTGATCCTACTCGAGTAACCGATTACTCAAAAAAAAAGACAGACAGAGCGCATTTAACCCCGGCCCCCTCGGAGGGGAATACGTTTTTTTCCGCCGTTATTACCGTGGCGGTGCTTTCATGTCTCGTCCATGCCCTTGCAAATAAACATATTTAAAAGCTGATGTGTGGTTGGATGCATTACTTATCATCGGATTGAATAACCCACAGGTTTTCATGAAGCTATCGGAATCGAAAAACGCAGCCTTTTAATGTGGATGCACTGCCCAGCTCATAGCCTATGAAGCCTATCGTTAGGCTACTCTGAAAACTCTAAGCCTACAATATGCAACCAGACCTCTAATTTACTAATCAAAATTAAGTATTAAACCAAGCCTTTACTGCCGATGCCGGATAACAAGTGAATTAATTTTTAGCGTTAAAAAGCACCGCGGCACTCACTGCCTATTTCCAATTTATTGGACAATAATGGATGTTTCGGCGTCAAGCCTTCATTAGAGAAATGTCCATGCAAAACTAAATAGATTTATTGAACAACAGGCCTATTCATTCAATATTTCTTTATAGGCTGGAAAACGAGTAGGCTATACGCGCATGGACCTGTGCTGGTACTCGCTGTCTTTTTCAGCACCACCTCATTACCAACATGATTAGACTACCGCAAAATGATGGGAGTGCTGCTTGGAGCCAGAGTACAAAGTCCACTCACACCACTGCCTACTATGCACAGTATGCAGATAAACAAAATCAGAGACCCGGTACCAGCGTTTAATTGTCAAAACAAAACAAATGAAGTGGCATATACTGTATATAGGCTTAAGTCTCTAGTTCTCTCATAGGCTACCTACGCTGTAACAGGTTTGAAAGTCTGAGGCTCGATCCATAAAATGCTTTAACACTATGCAAAACCACGGTGTAGTTTGATCCGAAAATGCTTAACAGTATGGAAAACCGAACCATGGACAGCTAGCATTAGCAAGCCCATGGGCTAATTATTGCTAGTTTTTGTGACCACGTAACTTTGCACCCAAGAACTGTGTCCATGTAAATAAATATAGCTTTTAAAACGTAACCAGTTAGCTGGCTAGACAGTAATCAACTAGTAATCAGTCATCACTGCCCCTGACAACTGGCTGCATTTATTATTTTTACGATCGGTGCACTTTCAGATATTCCGTTTAATAGCCAGGCAGGGGTTCCCCCAGGATCCCCAGACAGCTGACAGTCATGCCCTATCTAATATCTGATCATTGGTTGCCTGAAAGAGCCGCAGTGATGTTGGCAGCACCTTTCTGAAAAGTTGAGATGGCAATGTTTTCAAAACGCCGGAGAGCTCGAAAAAAGACTCCGTATATACAGCGCTTTTCTCCAGGCAGCCGCCAACGCTCTATCCTCTCTGGTAACAATTGAAAAAGGGCACAGGCGCTCAGAAATGCGCGCTTTCACGGCCAAACATGCCATATTGTATAGCCTTTAGATTAACCGAGTAGTGTTTATTTTCCGACTAGCAGATTGCCTACTCGGGTACTCGAGTACTCGGTTAACCGTGCACATCCCTACTTACAATACAGTTTCAATACACCATTAAGTATTACCGGGGAACTCTTACCACTAGGGGGAAAGCACTTGCAATGTATATGTTAATACACTATTATAATTGTGACAAATTAGGGGTGTGTTTTAAAAAATGGGTTGTGGTCAAGCTAGAAGGGCGGGGATAACCCAGAGAAGGTATATAAGACGCTGTCACAAGTCAGTCTGTGTGTCATCTCTCGAGAGCCCACCGGTCTTATTGTCTGTTACTGTTGAACAAGCAATAAAGCCTGTTGCATCGCATCCAAGTGTTACCAGTGCCTTATTGATCTGACTTCAACTACTGAACAAAGAACTTTGAAGACTTTAATTAAAGTTAAAGTTTAATTAAGGCGTCATACACGTCACCAGGGGCGGAGCTGGAGAGCTCAGGCAGAGGACCCAGGCGCCAGACAGACGCCCAGCAGGTCACCTCAGGCGGACGACCAGGGGGGCGGGGCAGAAGCCGCACAGGAAACGTCAGGCGGACGGCCGGGGGGGCGGCTCAGGGCGCCGACCAGGAAGAGGAGACATCTGACAACAAGGGTTCTGGCAGGCCATGGAAGGGACAGGCCATGGAAGGGACAGGCCATGGAGGGGACAGGCCATGGGGGGGACAGGCCATGGAGGGGACAGGCCATGGAAGGGACAAGCCATGGGGGGGACAAGCCATGGGCGGGACAGGCCATGGAGGGGACAGGCCATGGGGGGGACAAGCCATGGGGGGGACAGGTTCTGGAACAGGGTCAGTCTTAGGGTTGGGGACAGCCACAGCTAAGGGGTCACAGACCGGGACAGGGTCTGCTACAAGTTCTGCTACTACAGGGTCAGGGTCATGTACAGGGTCAGGGTCACCTACTGGGTCAGAGTTGGGGTCACAGTGGGGTCAGACGGGGGAGGAGCTGGGGTCACAGTGGGGTGAGACAGGGGGTGAACTGGGGTCACGGTGGGTTCAGACAGGGGAGGAACTGGGGTCACAGTGGGGTCAGACGAGGGGTGAAGACGGTCCTAAAGGTCACAGAGCAGGGCGGGACGCCTGGTGCAGCCAAGGGTGGAGCAACATTTCCTCCAGCGTGGGCCGACCGGCGGGACTCTTGCTCAAACACCTCCTCATCAGGTCCTGACACTCTGGAGAGAGAGAGAGAGAGAGAGAGCAGGCAGAGAGAGAGACAGACAGAGGGAGAGAGAGAGAGACAGAGAGAGAGAGAAGTGAGTCAGGATGGAAGGAGTGAGAGAGTATAAGATGGCAGAGAGGGAGAAAGTGTATGTTTTACATCTGGTCTGTGTGTGTGTGTCTGTGTGTGTGTGTGTGTGTGTGTGTGTGTCTTACCTCCGGACAAGTAATCCACGATGTAGGGCTCCTTCTTGATGATGTGGCGGCGTGTCTCGAAGGGCAGGTCCCCACACAGCATGTCATACATCATCACGCCGAGCTGCCAGACTGTGTAGGGGACGGCTTCATAGGCGGCGTGGAGGAACCACTCTGGAGGGGTGTGCTGGCGGGTGCCTGACACACACACACACACACGCACACACACACACACACACACACACACACACACACACACGCTCTTAACAGATGAGAGTGTATGTGTGTTCGCAGTGCACGTTTTCTTTCCACTCAAGCAGGATGGATCGTACCACTGAGAGTGGATCGTACCACTGTGGATCATACCACTGAGTGTGGATCGTACCACCGAGTGTGGATCGTACCACTGAGTGTGGATCGTACCACCGAGTGTGGATCGTACCACTGAGTGTGAATCGTACCACTGAGTTTGGATCGTACCACTGAGTTTGGACCGTACCACTGAGTGTGGATCGTACCACTGAGTTTGGATCGTACCACTAAAGTCGGTGTAGAGTCCCTCTCGCAGAGCGCAGCCACATCCAAAGTCCACGATCCGAAGCCGTGGCGAACCGGAACCGGTCTCGACCAGAATGTTGACTGACTTGATGTCTCTATGGAGAACCCCGCTGGAGTGGACCTCTATCACGGCCAGAACCAGCTGCCTCAGAAGATCCTGGACAGAACCGCAGGGATTGGACGACAGTGAGGAGGGGGAGGGGCTTAATATTTACTCTAATAATAATAGACTGCCTTCTTGATATCAATTCCCTGCGATGAGTGTCGCAAGATATACACCCTTTCTCTTCATCCACACACACACACACACACACCGATACCGACCTTGGCGTCATCCTCCTGCAGGACTCCCCCTCTCTCCTCCACGTAATCGAACAGGTCCACGGAGGGCACGGGTCTCTCCAGGACCAGGAGCAGCTCCTGGTCCAGCTCGTACCAGTCGAGGAGGGCCACGGACGCCCTCCCCCCTCCCCCCGCCGCCTGCAGGAGCAGCTGCACCTCCCGAGGAACCAGCCACTGCTCCCCATCCAGGGTCTGGAGCACAGAGACCAGCACGCTCACCCACGTACTACATACTACATGCTACATACTACATACTACATGCTACATACTACATACTACATACTACATACTACATACTACTTTCTACATACTACATACTACATACTACATGCTACATACTACATACTATTTACAGCTCAATGACAGCCTGGGGAAGTGCTTTGTACTTTGTAATTCAATAGGCTTTATAGTCTAGGCTACATATTGGAATGAGGTCAAAGGTGAAGAGATTGGGGCGGAGCTCTCACCACGGGAGTACGTCTGACTTTGGCCAGGGGGATGTGTTTGATCGCCACCTACAGGAGGAGATATGCATACACATGCCCTGACTCGCAAGAAAATAACATTAACTATAAAATTATATTATTTTTCTAAGATTCTATGAGTGCTTGTTGGTGAGTGAGTAAGTGAGCGAGAGAGGGAGTGTGTGTGAGAGAGTGTGTGTATGTGAGGGAGTGTGTGTGCGTGAGTGTGTGTGTGAGGGAGTGTGTGTGTGAGTGAGTGTATGTGTGTGTGTGTGTGTGTGTGCGTGCGGGTGAGTGTGTGTGAGGGAGTGTGTGTGTGTGTGTGTGCGTGTGAGTATGTGTGTGTGTGAGGGAGTGTGTGTGTGTGTGTGTGTGTGAGTGTGTGTGTGTGTGTGTGTGAGTCTCACAGGCAGGTTGTCATCTCTGCGGTGTCCTGCGTAGACCGCTCCGAAACCTCCTGTTCCCAGACAGCCCAGCTCCACATACTTCCCCTGAAACACAGCTGATTCACACACACGCACACACACACACACACACACACACATTTCTGTCAAATGTCTATCCATCTATCTCTTCATTTGTCTGCCTGTCTGTCTGTCTATCGTGTGTGTGTCTGTCTAACCTCTGTGGTACGTGAGGGCCGTAGGCAGCAGTGAGCAGGCAGGGTGAGCAGTAGGGGGCAGCAGTGAGCAGGCAGGGTGGGCAGTAGGGGGCAGCAGTGAGCAGGCAGGGTGAGCAGTAGGGGGCAGCAGTGAGCAGGCAGGGTGAGCAGTAGGGGGCAATAGTGAGCAGGCAGGGTGAGCAGTAGGGGGCAGCAGTGAGCAGGCAGGGTGAGCAGTAGGGGGCAGCAGTGAGCAGGCAGGGTGAGCAGTAGGGGGCAGCAGTGAGCAGGCAGGGTGAGCAGTAGGGGGCAGCAGTGAGCAGGCAGGGTGAGCAGTAGGGGGCAGCAGTGAGCAGGCAGGGTGAGCAGTAGGGGGCAGCAGTGAGCAGGCAGGCTGGGCAGTAGGGGGCAGCAGTGAGCAGGCAGGGTGAGCAGTAGGGGGCAGCAGTGAGCAGGCAGGCTGGGCAGTAGGGGGCAGCAGTGAGCAGGCAGGCTGGGCAGTAGGGGGCAGCAGTGAGCAGGCAGGGTGGGTAGGAGGGTCCGTTCAGGTTCTCTTGGGCTGCAGACAGCGCCTCTTCATCTCATCCTGGGGCGGGGACAGGGAGGACGAAGACATGTCCCCAGGGGACACAGCCAGCAACTCGCACGAGCCATCTTTCTCCTCTTTTACCTCACGACTCCTCGTCTTCCTCTTCCTCTTCGCTCCCCCACTCCTCTGGGACAGGGACACGGAGGACGAGGACGACGTGTCCCCAGAGGACAGAACGATCACCGGCAGCTTGCCTGGGACATCATCCTCTCCCTCACAACTCCTCCTCTTCCTCTTCCTCTTCGCTCCCCCACTCCTCTGGGACAGCGAGACGGAGGAGGAGGACGACGCGTCCACAGAGGACAGAACGATCGAGGACAGAACGACATCATCCTCTACCTCACGATTCCTCTTCCGGTCCCCTTGTCCACTCCTCTGGGAGTGGGAGACCGAGGGGGTCCAGGACAGGGGTCCTGTCCAGGACACGCCAACTTGGTCTTCTACCTCACGAGTCCTCCTCTTCCCCTCCCCTCCCCCACTCCTCACCAGGCTGCCCCTGCTCCTCTTCCCCCTCCTCCTCTCCTCTCTCTCCAAGCACAGGTTGCTGGGTCCCTCGCCCACATCTTCCTCATAGGCCAGACGGTGTCTGTTGTGGGAGGAGCCTGAGGGAATGCCACACCACATAATTTTATCTCAATGTGAAAACTTTGGCTGATATTGCTATTGAGTGTTTTATAAGCTCATATGGGTTGGGCACCATGAATGCTGTAGGACACTTAAATAAACATCAATCAATTAATTAAATGTTGCTGCCCATCCATAAAACACTAATTATATAGCAGTTCAGTATTTAATGTTACTATATTACTATGTAGTTAAGCTACATAGCTTAGCCTAGCTTAGCCTAATCAATCTCAATGTAAGTCAAAGTGTTAGCCATTGAGCTCAGGAGTTTCTAAACCTACTTTTCTCAAGTTAACCTTTTCAGACTCACCTAGATCCCTCGCCACAGCGAGAGAACGCACAGACTTACACGCCATAGCAGGGAAAACTACCAGTACTATCAAACAGGTTGATGAAATTTGTCTAAATAAGTAGAAATGGTCTTGTTAAGTGTTCAAAACAGCTTGCTTGGTCTTTGAAATCATCCAGGAATGAGAAACTCTACAGAATGTTATGCTCTAAAAGTCCTGTAACTAGTGATGATGTCATAAGTGTTATTGTGACTTCATAATAATAGGCAAGACAATTTGGAATGTTGGGTAGATGGAGAAAAAACGAGTAGGGCCTACAATTAATTTAAAAAATTCAATTTTTTATAAATCTTTTCTCAATAAATTAAACTACATCACCTGCTAGTCCCCCTAACTTTCCATAGGTTTTGAGTCATTTTATGAGTTTAGGTATACAAAGTTATTTTAGCTTTGAATCATTTGTTAAACTAAACTAAACATAAGTTACACACCTATATACAGAAATAAAGTCAAGTGTTCATTCCTCTGGGGGGTAAAAGGGGTAGAAGGGCACTAGCCCAGTGTCCATGCCTCTGTCCATCCCATCTGGACACTGTGCCAGGCCCTTTCTTCTTGGGACTGCGGAGACGGTCCAGAGCTCTTGTCTTCGTCCTTGTCCTCATCCACATCCTCCAGCATGTCCAGAACCTGGTTCTCCTTCACCAGGTCTTCAAGGAGTCACAACTGGAAGTTCAAAGCATTTGCAATGGTTCCTGGGAAAACAACAAAACATGCAAATGAGAAAGGTCTTCCTTTTCAATCTGAATAATGCTTTCACAAAAAAACAACAACATACAAATGATTTAAATGATCGTACACCAACCTGGAATGAGCCTGTTCAGGTGGCGGTGAAAAAGAGTCCCGGGAAGTGGAGCCGCTGGCCATGCGGTCAGTGCCGTTTCTAGTTTATATGCCACCCTGGGCGAACCCCCTGCCAGGGCGCCCCCCCCGGGGGGGGTTACTTAGTGAACTGCTCTTCTTGCCGCCCCCCCCCCCCGAGATGAGAGGTGCCCATGAGATGAGATGCCCGTGTTGCCCATGCCTAAATACGCCACTGCCCGCGGTACCTGGTCAGGGCCACACCCCTCTGGCTCAGCGGTACCTGGTAAGGGCCACGCCCCTCTGGGTGGAGCTACCTGGTCAAGGCCACACCCCTCTGGGTGGAGGTACCTGGTCAGGGCCACGCCCCTCTGGCCCAGCGGTACCTGGTCAGGGCCACGCCCCTCTGGGTGGAGCTACCTGGTCAGGGCCCTTCTGGGCGGAGATACCTGGTCAGGCCACGCCCCTCTGGGCGGAGCTACCTGGTCAGGGCCACGCCCCTCTGGGCGGTGGTGTCTGTTCCTGTGTACAGCTGCACGTCCTGGATGCACCCGACCTGGCGTTCCTGCACTCTCCAAACGTGATCAGTGGGGCAGTGGCGCCCCCATGAGGTCTCTCCCATTTGCCCCGCCCAACGCTCCTGCAGCAGCCAATCAATGAGCCGGACGGTGGCGTCCTCGCCGTGCCAGGCTGGTCTATCGCTTCCTCCAGGACTTCAGCCTCTCCATCCACTCCTTGTGGCTCTTAGTTTTGTGCTCATCTAAAAATAACATAGAAATAATAAGAATAATTAAAGCTGTTTCGCAGCGATGAGGCGGGGCCAGGCAATTTCCGACAAGTTTAGGAGCAATAAGCGAGCGAATAGGAGGACATCAAGAAAGTTGACATTCCAATGTTAATTTTGTACATTCGTATCGTATCGTAAAACATTTGTAAAACATTTTGATGCATTGTAAGCTCGATTTTGATAATTCAACAATCTGGTCAATGAGTTTGTGAATTACAGTCTGAACATCCAGTGGAGCAAGTTGTGTGGTGTCAATTGATTGAAAAATGTGGGATGAGATATGTTTATTCATTTTTACAGGTTTTGTTTGCTTTTCTTCATAATTGAACATTAACTTCAGCAGCTGTGTACTCAGTCAGTTGCCAATCAATCGATTTAGTCATTGTAATCCTCAGCGGGGGCTGGGTAGGGTTGCCAACAGCGATGTCTCCGGAGCTTGCGTTGGATTGTGGGTAATGTAGTTTTCTCTGTATGTAGTGTTGGTTTCAGAGGACAGAATTAAACATATTTTTAAAAATTCAATTTTTGAGATAAAATTCTGAAATAAATCACACTACATCTTCGATATGTGGTCAATGTTGTCACTTTTTATGAGGATGATCAGACATTGATTTGGCGAGAATTAATAGGAACTGTATACAGAACTCTTTACAGTAAAACCTTTTGATGTGCTGTGGGCTCAATTTTTCATATTTCAATAATCTGTGAGGATCGTTTGGTACGGACCGTCTGAAGATACAGTATATCAATTTTAGTGTCAATTGAACAAAAAATGTGGGAGGAGATAGGTTTGATAGGTTTTACAGTTTATGAAAAAATCAGAGTGATGGACTTCAAAATTCCTGCAAGGTCAGAGCGTATGAAAGTTTTGTCTCACTTGGGACTACATGCACGTGGTGGTTTTACAGTGATGGCACCTATGGCTGATTTGTTATGATTTTTTAAAGTTTTAAACTTTAGACTGTTGCTGTAGCGCCACCTTCAGCTTTATTGACCTACAATGCAGGTTGAGGACTTTGGGTATAGTACTGGAGCTATGTGCAAATTTTGGTGATTTTTTGTCCACAGGAAGTTAGACTTCAGTGGAAGATGGAGAATAATAATAATTAAAGCTGCAAGCAGCGTTGTGGGGGCCAAGCTGACCACGCAAAAGATGAAGCAAATACGACTGATGTTTTGAAGGCTTTAGAGATATGTTTGTCAGACTGCAACTACACTGCAGACTTGGTAAACACAGCAAACGTTATAACCACTGTAAACTTCAACCACTGCAAACTATGAAAATCATTCAGCTCAATAAAACAAGAAAAGTAGGCTGGTCTAATACTCAACACTCGTGGGCAGCGGATGAGAGCTAAAGTCTTTCCCACACCCGTGTGGCCAGCCCGTTCGTGGAAATTCTGCCACACCTTCTCTTTCAAGGCTGTAGGGAGGACCAGCTGAAAGATGGAGTTTGCGGTGTTGGGGTCCCTCACACACTGATGCAAGACTCCCTCCCTCAGAGTCAGCCTCTATCTCTCCTTGAGGATCTGCCGAGTGTCACGTTGCAGGGCGATCCTTTCTGTTGCACTGGGCGGTTTCCCTGTCTGCAAGGATAACAGCATGTGGCGAATCATGTCATCTTTTTTGCTGGGCGTCCTTCCATTCTCCAGGGGGTTCGGCCCAGCTGCACTTCTTCTAGGTCAACTTGGACAGGAGAGTTAAGCATTTCTGGGCATGGGTTTTCCACCCCGGTGAGAAAAGTCTTCAGGGCCAGGATCTCCTCCTCTTCACCATCCTCTCCTCCATCCACAGGTACACGAGATAGGGCATCAGCATTAACATTGGTTTTGTCAGGCTGGAACTTGATGTTGAAGTGGTAGTTGTAGAGTCTGGCTGCCCACTGTTGCTCCAAGCTTCTCAGGTTCACCTCCTGTAAGTTTGCGAGAATGTTGTTGTCAGTGAACACTACAAAATGGGAGCCTAGAGTGGAATTTCTTGCTGCACCAGCGAAAGACGGCCTACCTTCTGATAGCAATGAAGGTAAACAGGAGTCTGGCCAGTGTTCTTCACTTCTTCACTTGTACCTTCCCATTCAGACAAACTAGACTCCATTGAATCTTCAAAACCTTCCCCTACTCCACAGAAGTCTACACCCACTCACTGCATTTCCTTTACCCACTTTGACTATTTGTACACGGCCATGAACATGGCAAACAATACGCAACCAAGTTCCGTCTGCTGCATTTTACACAAGAGGACCGCATTATTGTACTATATGTGATTGTCTGTACTGTATGTGCTTGTGTCTATGTAATTGTGTCTATTGTATGTTATGTTCTCTGCTGTACTGTATGTCTGTGATTGTCTACTGTATGTGCTTCCGTCTGATTTTCTCTACTGTATGCAATTGTCTATGTGATTATCTTTACTGTATGAGCTTGTCTATGTGATTGTCTCTACTGTATGTGCTTGTCTGGATAATCGTCTCTACAACAAAACCCATGAATATGATGTACCGTACTGTAAGATGCCTCCCCCACATGGCAAACATTTGTAATACACACATATTACTTACTCTAAACAATAGGCACACGAGTCCCTGGTCTGTGAGCCAAATTTCACAACTTTTAACTGGCAGGAGCGACCGACAATGATTCTGTTGTCTGCCATTGACTTCCACAGCAGCATAATTACAATAATTATAAGAATGCACTTTGGATGAACGGGGATCGAACCCTGAACTCGCTGCTTGCGAGACTGACGCGCTACCCGCTATGCCACGACGGATCTTACAAAGTGCGTCGCAGATTTGAGTGGATAATGTCAGCTTCTGCTTCCTCTTGGTAGAGTGAGTCCTGAGCACTTAATTAATGTCACCTGGTAGGGTTGCTTCCTCTCGGTAGAGTGAGAGGGGGGGGTGTCTTTGTTTAAATTGGCACACAGCGAAAAGTATACATAGCATAGCTCAACTATTTACTTCTTCAGAATCCAGACAATCACGCGAACATTTCCATGTATAAAATGTCCTTCGGTCTTCAGAAGTGTAGGAGAGGTGAAGAGTTAGAAACAGTTAGAGATTCTAGAGCGAAGAGAGATTTTCTAGAGTGTGGCTCCATTGATTTCAATGGAGGGGGGGGGGTCATTATTCGAACTGTCACAGAGTGAAAAATATACATCGAAGAGCTTAGCTTTTTTGATTTTATGAATCCCAAGAGTCGTGTGAACGTTTTGATATATAAAATGTGTATGAGCTGTGAGAATTGGAAGAGGGATGGCAGTTTAGAAAATGTGACTTTTTCCAAAATGCGCCTTTCACCACTCTGAAACTGGTGAAATTGTGCAGAAGACAAAAAGTGTTCCTTTCATTCTGCAATCAAACAAATGAAGTAATAATGAAACCATGGGGTGTTTTGAACTCAGCATGAGCCAGGGAATCCATTGCTACCATAATTTTGAAGATTAGTGTTAAAGAATTTCAACTCATCACCATGTGTTCACGCCAAGATAGGTTTCTGTTTATCTTATTCTATTGATGTTCCTGTTTCCTCTGTTTAATTATTTTACAATGTTTGTGGGAATCACACCTTAACTAAGTTCTCATTGCCATATGTGTCTGCCAGAGCAGCTGGTCAAACATCATGTCACGACACTGTCCCTTTAAAAGGGCTCCGCCTCTATTGGACGGGGCTCTCTGCTGGAATCCATTTCCTGTTGTGAGAGACCGCTTGCAAACGTATTGAAGAATAAAACTCTCGTCTTTGTTTTACCCAGACTGAATCGACCACTCGCGTGCTCTTATTCTTAATCCAAGTATATTAAGAAAATAATTATCAACAATCTGGCGACGGGTCTGTAAAACCGAATTGCGGTTTCTGGGACAACTACGAGTCTTTTTCGCGTGCTCCGGAGGCGATGCGTGGATCCGCGACGAGTTTTTAACTTGGGGACTCAAACGTCGAGCGACTGGCGTAACTTGCTGGCTGTTTTCTCGATGCCCTTCTCCTCTGCAGCCCGCTGAAAGGTCTGGTACGTTGTGAATCTAAATTATAGTGGTACGATTGTGTTTTTCAGCTGGAGACATTGACCATAGTTTTATTCGCACCGGTTGTTGTACATGCATTTCTGTACATGCATTTGTTCTTGAAGCCGGTTGTTGACCGCGTGCCCGCTTAAAATACCTAATGTTCTCCCTGCCCTATATATCTAACCAGGGTTAGGTTTTTGTTTGCGACGCATTTTACAGCGTTCCCAGTACTGAATAGTGGAGTACTACACAGCGTTATTACTCTCGAAAAGCCTTACACGGAGGTGGCTGTTACACTTCGAGAACTTTTAAACCCCGGGTGATTTGCTTTTGTTAAGTGAGTCGAGTAGGCCTTGTTTTGTTTCATTGTGTTTGTCTTGTCTTGGGTTTCTGATCCTGTTTTTCTGGGTCTTTGTTTGGTGTTGTCCTTCTGTACATGTTAGCTACGGTTTGGGTGCATTTCAGTGTTTGGTGTTCTGCTGGCTTTGTTTTGTGTTGAGTGTTGGGGTTCTTTTGGGATTTCTACGGCACTCTTGTGCTCATCCTTTGTTCTTTTAATTCTGCTCCAAGCTACGTATCTTGTATTTCTGTTAGCTTTGGTTTTTGTGCTATTGGTTCACTGATTAGCTTCTCTGTGCTAGCTGATTCGTCCACGTGGTTGGTTCCACATGTTGGTTAGCCCACGTGCTTAGCTAACTTTGTGCGCACGTGGTTTGACTTCCTGTTTTGCTGCTTGTGAAAAAAAAAAAGAGAGAGGTCCTGTTTTTCCTCACATTTTGAGGATCCACCATTTTGGTTTCTGAAGTCTGCCATTTTGGGAAAAAAAAAAAAAAAAAAAGTAACAGGAGAAAAAAAAAAAACCCTCTCAACACAGCAGTTCTTGTTTTTTTACTGTAATTTTGATATTTGTTTGTATTTGTAAAATGGGAAGTACTGCTAGTGCACAAAAAAGGGAACCTTTAATGGGGGCTGCCAAGATAGTGGCATTAAAGTATGATCCGAGTGTGTGTGAGCAAATTTCTTTATGGGCTAAAAATAGTGATTTTCCTCCTGTGTCTGGTACACTGTCTGTTAAATTGCTAGGGACAGTTAAGAGACAGCTTAAGGAGTTTCAATTAACTAAGCTAGGTAGGAAATCAGAGAATGCCATTAACTGGTCTCACTTTCTTGCTTGGGAAACAGCTGCAAATGACTCAATTGATAGAGCTGAAACTGCCCGCAACAAAAGGGAGGCTAGGAAGAACTCTGTCACTGCTAAAGCTGTTTATGTTAAGAAATTAATTTCTCCTTCAGACAACGACGACCTTTTAGAACCGTGTCGTTTATATCCTGATCCAAATGCGGCCATCCCTATTCCAAACCCTCTGGCTCAGCAGGGCATCATCCCTCCTCTAGCCCAGGTGCTGCCCCCCCCTCTTGTGCTGCCCCCCCCTCTTCCAGTCCCGACACTTCCGCCAACCTCCATGGTTCAACCCCCCCCCCCTGCTCCTGCATTGTCACGGTTTACGACCCCTATTGCTGGTCCGTCATCTGTCCCCTCTCAGGTTTCACATCTCCCCTCTCCCTCTACTGGAACTCCTTTTGGAGCCCACCCTCAAGCTCCTTGGTTGCTTCAGATGTCACCCCCTCCAGGTTATTATTCCCATAACAGTACTCCGGCAGGGTCTTCTTTTAGTGATGTTCACAGTCAGTCTAAATTGGCTATTTCCTTCCCTGAAACTTCCCTTTCTACTGGCTCATCCCCTTCATTGACTGGCTCTATGACTCCTGATGACACCTCAGCCAAAGTCTCACCTCCTTTATTGACTCCCCCTGATACTATTTCTCCCCCTGCTCTTGAAACAGTCGAAGGCCATCAGCACTATAGTCTTAGGTCTACTGGTCAGGTTCAGGAACAACAACTCTCCTCTGCATTAGGCAAGATGCTATTGCCAATGATTAGATGCATTAATCCTGTACCTCAACCACCTCTGGGCCAACCAGGTCACGCCATATGGAGCCCTTTTTCTGATGTCTACAGACCTTTCCGTTGTGATGAGCTGCGGGAGCTGGCTTCCTCATTACCTGATCCTGCTAAGGACATTGACAGCTTTGAGAGAGATGTGAATGCAGCTGTTCAGATGTACAGACCGCACTCTGAGGAACTTGAGGCTGTAATGAGGCTTGCGCTACGTCTCAAATGGGCTGATATAAGGGGTAATTTTGATGATAAATTGACTTTTGATGATCCTTTATTTGCACCTCAGGTGTTACAGCTGCTGCAGAGAATCAGGCTCCGGTTCCCTCCACAAACTAACTGGGACCTGATCTCCTCCTGTAAACAGAAGCTGAATGAATCTTTCGATGATTTTTATGAACGTCTGGAGAAAACTTTTTCTCTTCACTCGGGCATGAATAAGCATGCCAATGACTACAATACTGTTTTGAAACAACAATTAATGAACAATGTTCTCCCTGCCCTTAGTGACCAAGTCAGGACTTCGTGTGTAAACTGGGAAACACAACCGCTAGTACAGGTCGTGGGTGTGTTCAGATTTGCCGAACGTTTCACTCTGCTAAAGGAGCAAAGGGAGGCTGCTGAAAAGAAGGACTCTGACGTGAAGCTGCAGGCTGCACAGGTTAGGTACTTCAACTCCAATGCTCGCACAGAGCCACAGCAGAGAGATGGACAGCGTCAACAATCAAGGGAGAATAGAGGGAATCAGGGTAATTCACAACCACCCAGCAGGTTTAACAAATCAAATGAGCGCTGTAATCACTGTGGGAGAAAAGGGCATTTCTGGAGGGAATGTAGACAATACGCTAGGGTACAAAGGTCTTCTCCTAACCAATGGGGATCTGCACCCCCTCCTGGAGTCTCTGTCAGTTCTCCGCAGGGAAGTGGTTTCTGACTAGGTGTAGGACAGGTAGGGAAAGCTAGGGAAAGTGAGTGTGTACGTGATGAGGAGAGAATCATTCATATTCATCAATACCTTAATCTGCATACCAAACCATCTGATAATCCTACTGTAACTATGACTGTTAATGGGGAAAGTTTGTTTTTTTTGGCTGACACAGGTGCTCATTCTTCTGTAATTAGTACTGCTAGCATGACACAGCGTCCTCAAGTGACTGAGGAGCTGGCTAAAACTGTTGGTGCTGCAGGCATTGTGAAGAATGAAAGAGTGACTGTTCCATTGAAAGTGGAAGTAGATGATTGTCAGCTAACACACCAGTTCATTTTGAGTGAATGTTGTCCAGTGAATCTTTGTGGGCGAGACTTGTTATGTAAGCTAGGTTTCCAGATGACCTGCTCCTCAGAAGGTGTCACCATACTCAGATCATCAACAATGACACCTCCGGAGGTGACAACCATGTACACCGACGCGCCTACCGATTGGTCTTATAATTGGTATGTTGATTGTAACACTCATACATCACAACATTTGGAAAAGTTGTTTTCAAAAGTACGGACATGTTATAGCTACGATGCTCCGCTCAGCCCTCATGATAACTTGCTCTGTACCGCATCAACATCTTTTTTAAGCCAAGACCATGGGTTTGAGGACACTTGGATGTTGCCTCAAGTGGATGAGACATTGATGTGTAATGTGTTGTATGTTGGACCGGATCATGCAGTTCTTTCTGTCGACCTTAACGGTACACAGAAACAGCTGTATGATGGTCATTCTGTGCCTCATGTGTCTCTTGCTGTTTCTGAGTTTGTTAATAGGAGGGATGCTGATGCGTGGCTGATGGACATAATGACAATAACGGACTGGGTCGGAAATCCTCATCAAATGAGGTATTCCGCCAAGACGGGGGTAAGAGCATTTCCTTACACCTGGGCTATTCCAGTCACTAGGGGAATCCAAGGATCATGTTTCTTCCAGACACAATCTGATGACTTATCTGAAGATTTATCTGTGTTACAAGGACTTCCAAATTCATTATGGGCAAAGGACAAATTTGATATAGGGAAAATTCGAAACGTGAATCCTGTTGTGGTTACCCCTAAAGGTTCATTCCGACCAAAGCGCGCTCAGTACCCGCTCCCTCTAGAGGCTATAGAAGGTATTGCAGAGGTACATGCATCTTTGTTAGAGCGTGGAGCCATTTCTGAGGTTGACAGCTCTCCTGTCAATTCTCCAATCCTCCCTGTGCGCAAAGCCTCAGGAGAATGGCGTTTTGTTCAAGATTTGCGTTGTGTTAATGAAGCTGTCATTGCTAGGACTCCTCTTTGTCCTAATCCTGTAACCCTCCTTGCCTCCATTCCTTCATCAGCTACTTTCTTTAGTGTTATTGATCTCAGTAATGCATTTTTTTCTGTACCTGTACACCCTGATAGCAGACATTGGTTTGCTTTCCAGTTCAAGAACAAAACATATGTGTGGAATGTTATGCCTCAAGGATTTGTTGATAGTCCTTCTATCTACAATGCAGAGCTCGCGCGCAGCTTAGAAGGATTTATTCCACCACAGAATAGCATCATTGTCCAGTATATGGATGATTTGCTTGTTGCTAGCTCAGACAAGGAGTCATGTGTCAAAGACACAAACGCATTGTTGTTTTATTTAGCAGAGAATGGCCATAAGGTTTCCAAACACAAAATCCAGCTGGTGCGTGAACAGGTTACATACCTAGGTCACGTTATTTCTAAAAATGGAAAATCTTTAGGTAGCAGCCGTGTGGAGGCTATCCTTGCTCTGCCCATGCCTACAACCAAAAAACAAATGATGTCTCTGTTAGGAACTGCAAACTATTGCCGGGCCTGGGTCCCGGATTTCGCTGAGCTCACACAACCCTTGTCCGATCTGGCCCACGGACGCAACCTTTCTCCCTCTGACCAAATCACCTGGACTGACGAAGCACGACTGACTCTAACGGCCCTTAAACAGAGGCTGTCTACAGCCCCTTGTTTAGGTCTCCCTGACTATGAAAAGCCTTTCCACCTTTTCACAAATGAAAAGGACGGTTATATGTCCGCCGTTTTAACCCAAAAGCATGGGGACCGGTACAGACCGGTAGCATACTACTCTAAAAGGCTTGATAGTGTAGTTAGAGGGTTAATCCCATGTCTTAGATCAGTGGCGGCGGCCACTGAAGCAGTATTGGGATGTGTCGACGTGGTAGCCATGCGACCACTAATCGTGAATGTTCCACATGCTGTCTCTGCTTTACTTTTACAGGCAAAGACCTCACACCTGCATCCAGCGAGACTGTTACACTATCAGAATGTGTTACTAACCATGTCTAATGTTACTCTCCAGAGATGTACTGTCCTGAATCCAGCGACACTGTTGCCAACACCAGATGACGGAGATCCACATGATTGTGTGGCTGTTATTGACTTAGTCAGTAAGCCACGCCCTGACCTCACTGATGTTCCTTTGTCTAACCCTGATTTTGAACTCTTTGTGGATGGTTCTGCCCAGCGATCACAAGCTGGTGAGCCTGTTGTTGCCTATGCGGTTACTACTGCTGTTACAGTGCTGGAATCAGCCAGACTTCCTAACCATCTCTCTGCACAGGCTGCTGAATTATTTGCGCTCACCAGGGCATGTATTTTAGCCAAGGGTAAGTCTGCTACTATCCACACTGACAGTGCATATGCGTTTAGCACAGTCCATGATTTTGCGATGCTATGGAGGAATCGTGGGTTCCTTACCTCAAGTGGTAAACCCATTGCTCATAATACTTTGATTAACCATTTATTGCAAGCAATGTTGTTGCCATCCAGTTTAGCAGTATGCAAATGTAAAGCTCATGCTAGAACCTTGGATCCTGTGTCCATAGGTAATACGGCTGCTGACTCAGCTGCTAAAGCGGCGGCACTCTCCTCTTGCGCTCCTGTGTTGTCTATGCTCTCTCTCTCATCTGTGGATTCACAGGTCTCTCCTCCCATGTCTCTGAACGACATTGCCGACCTACAGGAATCTGCTCCTCCTGATGAGAAGAAGAAGTGGAAAACCAAATGCACATTCAATGATGAAAGCAGGTTATGGCTAGGACCTAATAACAAACCAGTCTTACCTCGTTCTTGTTTCCAGTATGCGTTCAAACTAGCGCATGGTCCTGATCATATTTCAAAATTAGGAGTTGTGGATGATGTGCAAAGGTATTGGTATGCGCCAGGGTTCACTGTGTTTGCAGAGCAGAGTTGTGCCAAATGCATCATCTGTATGCAAAACAACATTGGGAAAGGTATCAAAATGAAAATGTCAGCTCACCCGAGACCAGAGTCTCCGTGGGAACATGTGATGATGGATTTTATTGAACTTACACCATGCGAAGGGTATAAATATTGCCTTGTCTTAACTGATGTTTTTTCTAAGTGGACTGAAGTTTTCCCTTGCAGGCATGCCTCAGCAATCGCTGTGGCCAGGAGTCTCCTCCGAGAGATAATCCCCAGATGGGGATTGCCTTTGAAACTTTCCTCTGATAGAGGAAGCCATTTTGTGAATAATGTGATTAATGAGATTTGTAAGAGTTTGCAAATTGACCTCCGAACGCACTGCAGTTACCATGCTGCATCAGCTGGGATTGTAGAAAGAGCTAACCAGACATTGAAGGTTAAGCTCACCAAACTGATGGCAGAGACAAATCTGTCATGGATGAAAATTTTACCTTTAGCTTTGATGTTCATGAGGGGCCGTCCCCACCAAACTACGGGGCTCTCCCCCTATGAAATCATTTCTGGTAGACCTATGAGAATGTTTAACAAACCTTTTCCCCAGAACAAGCTGACTCTGATGTCCTGTGAACAAGACATGGTACAGTATTGTCTGGCACTCAACAACATACTAAAAGATCTCTTCAACAGAGTGAAGGCGACCATCCCGGATGCCAGAGAGGGTTTCTTGCATCACCTCCAGCCAGGCCAATGGGTGGTGATCCGGGACCTGAAACGGAAGGCGTGGAATAGTGCTCGTTGGCTGGGCCCGTACCAGATCTTGCTGACAACCCAGACGGCCATCAAAGTAGCTGAGAGGACGTCTTGGGTACACGCCACCCACTGCAGGCTGGTTCCAAACCAAGAGGAGGCCAGCCGGCCAAAAGATTCCAACAACCAAGATGCATTACCCGGTGTCACCACCAGGGCGAAAGCTCACTCTCTGGTCTCCTCATCTGAGGAATCAGACCAAGGATAACACACCCTATCTTTTCCTCATTGCTGTCATGATGACAACTTTGACCCCTGCCCCAGCAACGCCCAATCATAATCCAACCACACTCCCCCTCACACACCTACTCGCACCCCCCTTGAAAGAGAACTCGGACCAGTTCTCTCCTGAAACTGAAACCATTGAACGAAGGAAAAGACAAGAACACACTCCAGTATTCGTTTGTCCCGTTGAGCGTTGCACTCCACTTGACTGTTGGGTCTATACGGTAGACGAAGATGGATGGAAGATGCTGCATACTGCTTATGTGAGATTTGAAAGTAACAAACGATTCCCAGGTTCTACTATTGTAACTGTGACTGAAGTTAATGTAGAGAAAGATTCTCCTTATTGGTGTGTTTAAGCTAAAGATGTTATGCGAGTATCAAGAACAAAGAATTATGGAGTTGACATTTGTAGATCTGTTCCAGATTATCCTCGAGGTACTGTGTTTAACTGCTCTATGCACCTAACCAAATCAGCTAAGTCAATTGGACAGGAAAAGAAGCATCCTAATGAAGCTATTAGTGTAGTCAGAGACTTTGCACATAGAATGAACTACGCTAACTGTTGGATTTGTCAAAATGTACCTCTTAGTACTTCTGCACCCATATTCTATCCAATTCCTTTAACCCAAGCAGAATGGTCACACTATGACTGGCAGGGTTTAGCTACTCATGTTTTCTCTGCTCCTGGACAATCCTCTGCTTGTCATTTTCATGTAGGATTAGATAGACTAGGTAACTCCTATACAGGGATTGAAGAGGTTATTCTAAGCAAATTGACACTAGAGGTTAATGAGAATCATAGACCTTCTAATTTCTCCCGCCTTATTCTGTTCAAGGTTACACACTTTTCTGAAATAGCTGGACAGGGATTGGTTCACAAAATTCAAGTTATATTAGTCCAAATAGACAATCATGCACCGAGTACTAGGTTAGCTTGCACAGCTGTATCTACTACAGTTAATTGGCGAAATTCAATTACCATTTCTGGATTAAAATGTCAAATTATCGATTGTATCATTAAAGCACAAACAAAATTGCATCCTCAAGAAATGGAACATCAAAATCAAGTCGACCAATTCAAAGTAGTACCTCTTCAACAGGTTACAGCCTGTATTGATCTTTTCAGATACAACACACAAATTAGGACACAAATTAATGATCTAGGCACTAGCTCCTGCGTTGCTCCTATCTACGAATTCTTGTATCCAGGTTCAGCGATAGGCCTTCCAAAAGGGGTATTTCTAGTCTGTGGCGATACAGCTTATTCAAACCTAAATAGCAACAGTGTAGGAAGATGCTATCTTGCTCATTTAATCCCCATGATTAGGAAGGTGGATCACGCTGAAATGCAGGTAATTCATCATCAATCCAATTATAGACATCGTCGTGCTATATCGCCCTTTCAGTTTATTTTTGGTGTATTTTTCCCTAACTATGGCATGTATAACACCCAAACTGAACTCATGACTCTCTCCGCTGTCTTGGCGGATCACTTGAATGCATCGGACAGAGTAATTTCAGCCTTAGCTAAGGAGGTGAATGAAATGAAGAAAGTTGTGCTACAGAATAGGTTTGCCTTAGATATAATTCTTGCTAGTAAAGGAGGAACATGCGCGATTGTAGGGTCAGAATGTTGTTCGTTCATCTCAGATCCAAATGCCACATTAACAGAGTTCCATGAATCAAACATGAAAGGTATTCAGACTTTAAAGACTGTCCATGGGTTTAATGCTTGGGGAATTTTCGATAATGCTTTTTCAAGTTCTGGAAATATTCTCAGATCTCTAGGTATCATTTTTATGATTATTATTTTGATTATTATTATTATTGGCATTGTTCTTAAGTGTATTGGAAAGTGTTTGAATACTGTTACAGAGATACCCATTACTGCATTAATGTTCAAAGGAGAAGTTGAATTAGACCTTCATTCAACTCAAGAACTTAGTCAAGTCTGTGCCATTGGAAATAAGGATTTTGAATTGTTTTGAAACTTGAAGTTAAGTTTTTTTTCCTCTCAAAAGAAAGAGGTTTTTTTTTCCACTCATGAATATATGAAATCTGTATTAGATTAGTATCATGTTATCTTTTTACCTTGCTTATGATGATATTTTATAATTTGATTCCACATGGTTGATTCTTTCATTTATTATTGTTGTGGATGTTTTACCCACAAGATTGGGGAATTGTTAAAGAATTTCAACTCATCACCATGTGTTCACGCCAAGATAGGTTTCTGTTTATCTTATTCTATTGATGTTCCTGTTTCCTCTGTTTAATTATTTTACAATGTTTGTGGGAATCACACCTTAACTAAGTTCTCATTGCCATATGTGTCTGCCAGAGCAGCTGGTCAAACATCATGTCACGACACTGTCCCTTTAAAAGGGCTCCGCCTCTATTGGACGGGGCTCTCTGCTGGAATCCATTTCCTGTTGTGAGAGACCGCTTGCAAACGTATTGAAGAATAAAACTCTCGTCTTTGTTTTACCCAGACTGAATCGACCACTCGCGTGCTCTTATTCTTAATCCAAGTATATTAAGAAAATAATTATCAACATTAGACATACAGTTCAAAAGTTACTGGCATAAACGCAACTCCAACTTTGACACGCTGGTGGCGCTAGAGTGCACTAGATGTCAACATGAGGCTTGGTGACAGATGTCATGGATATGTCCCGGATGAGTGTGCCAAATGTGGTTTTGATGGATTAAAACATTACTGAGATATGATCCCTGTTCCTGTTTTGCAGCTTTTCTGCCAATTTTGATTGGCTGTCACGAGCGAACGCAATGGATAATCAAAAATCCCTGTACATCCTTTGTAGACATTGGTGTATAGATGACATCCACCGATGTCCGTGCAGATTGGTGAAAGTTCCTAGGAGGAGATACATTTTAAGGGTTTTGCACATCATTCAAAATGGCGGAGGAGCCAAGATGGCCACAATGACGTCTTAGAGTGCGTTGAATCCGGCTTGAGCCAAGGAATTGAAGGACACCTGAAGTTTGAAAATTGGACTTGCTGAAGAAAAGCTGCATGCATAAATGCACCTCCAACTTTGACACGTTGGTAGCGCTAGAGAGGGTGAGGTGTGGACATGATACTTGGTGAGGAGGGTCAGGGCACTGTCCCGAATGAGTGTGCCATTTTTCATAACTTTCTACCATAAGCTTCTATGGGCTGCCATAGACTACAATGGCAGAGGAATAATAATAAAGAAAGAAAAAAGAGAAAAGGTAGAAACTTAATGGGTGCCTGCGCAGCTGCGCTGCTTGGCCCCCAATAAGTAAAACATTTTGATGCATTGTAAGATCAATTTTGATAATTCAATAATCTGGTCAATGAGTTTGTGAATGACAGTTTGAAGATCCAGTGTAGCAACTTTAGTGTTAATTGATTGAAAAATGTGGGTTACAGGTTTTGTTAGCTTTTTTTTCATAATTGAACATTAACTTCAGCCGCTGTGTACTCAGTCAGTTGCCAATCAATCGATTTAGTCATTGTAATCCTCGGCGGGGGTGGGGTAGGGTTGCCAACAGCGATGTCTCAGATTCGTGGAGCTTGCGTTGGATTGTGGGTAACGTAGTTTTCTCTGTATGAAGTGTTGGTTTCAGAGGACAGAATTAAACATATTTTAAAAAATTCAATTTTTGAGATAAAATTCTGAAAAAAATTATACTACATCTTGGATATGTGGCCAATGTTGTCACTTTTTATGAGGATGATCAGACATTGATTTGGCGAGAATTAATAGGAACTGTATACAGAACTGTTAACAGAAAAACATTTTGAAGTGCTGTGGGCTCTATTTTTCATATTTCAAAAATCTGTGAGGATCGTTTGGTAAGGACAGTCTGAAGATACAGTAGATCAATTTTGGTGTCAATTGAACAAAAACTGTGGGAGGAGATAGGTTTGATAGGTTTTACAGTTTATGAAGCAATAAGAGTGATGGACTTCAAAATTCCTGCAAGGTCAAAGCATATGAAAGTTTTGTCTCACTTGGGACTACATTCACGTGGTGGTTTTACAGTGATAGCACCTATGGCTGATTTGTTCTGATTTTTTTTTAAGTTTTAAACTTTAGACTGTTGCTGTAGCGCCACCTTCAGGTTTATTGACCTACAATGCAGGTTGAGGACTTTGGGTATAGTACTGGAGCTTTGTGCAAATTTTGGTAATTTTTTGTCCACGGGAAGTTAGACTTCAGTGGAAGATGGAGAATAATAATAATAAGTAAAACATTTTGATGCATTGTAAGATCAATTTTGATAATTCAATAATCTGGTCAATGAGTTTGTGAATGACAGTTTGAAGATCCAGTGTACCAACTTTAGTGTTAATTGATTGAAAAATGTGGGTTACAGGTGATTTTTTGTCCACAGGAAGTTAGACTTCAGTGGAAGATGGAGAATAATAATAATAGTAATAATAATAGTAATTAAAGCTGCTTCGCAGCGATGAGGCGGGGCCAGGCAATTTCCGACAAGTTTAGGAGCAATAAGCGAGAGAATAGGACAACAGGAAAGTTGACATTCCAATGTTCATTTTGTACATTCGTATCGTAAAACATTTGTAAAACATTTTGATGCGTTGTAAGCTCGATTTTGATAATTCAACAATGGTCAATGAGTTTGTGAATTACAGTCTGAAGATCCAGTGTAGCAAGTTTGGTGTTAATTGATTGAAAAATGTGGGATGAGATATGTTTATTAATTTTTACAGGTTTTGTTTGCTTTTCTTCATAATTGAACATTAACTTCAGCAGCTGTGTACTCAGTCAGTTGCCAATCAATCGATTTAGTCATTGTAATCCTCGGCGGAGGTTGGGTAGGGTTGCCAACAGCGATGTCTCCGATTCGTGGAGCTTGTGTTGGATTATGGGTAACGTAGTTTTCTCTGTATGAAGTGTTGGTTTCAGAGGACAGAATTAAACATATTTTAAAAAATTCAATTTTTGAGATAAAATTCTAAAAAAAAATCATACTACATCTTGGATATGTGGCTAATGTTGTCACTTTTTATGAGGATGATCAGCCATTGATTTGGCGAGAATAAATAGGAACTATATACAGAACTGTTAACAGTAAAACCTTTTGATGTGCTGTGGGCTCAATTTTTCATATTTCAAAAATCTGTGAGGATCGTTTGGTAAGGACAGTCTGAAGATACAGTAGATCCATTTTGGTGTCAATTGAACTAAAAATGTGGGAGGAGATAGGTTTGATAGGTTTTACAGTTTATGAAGAAATCAGAGTGATGGACTTCAAAATTCCTGCAAGGTCAAAGTGTATGAAAGTTTTGGCTCACTTGGGCCTACATTCACGTGGTGGTTTTACAGTGATGGCACCTATGGCTGATTTGTTATGATTTTTTTAAGTTTTAAACTTTAGACTGTTGCTGTAGCGCCACCTTCAGGTTTATTGACCTACAATGCAGGTTGAGGACTTTGGGTATACTACTGGAGCTATGTGCAAATCTTGGTGATTTTTTGTCCACGGGAAGTTAGACTTCAGTGGAAGATGGAGAATAATAATAATAATCAAAATTCCTGCAAGGTCAGAGTGTATGAAAGTTTTGTCTCACTTGGGCCTACATTCACGTGGTGGTTTTACTGTGATGGCACCTATGGCTGATTTGTTATGATTTTTTAAAGTTTTAAACTTTAGACTGTTGCTGTAGCGCCACCTTCAGGTTTATTGACCTACAATGCAGGTTGAGGACTTTGGGTATACTACTGGAGCTATGTGCAAATCTTGGTGATTTTTTGTCCACGGGAAGTTAGACTTCAGTGGAAGATGGAGAATAATAATAATAATCAAAATTCCTGCAAGGTCAGAGTGTATGAAAGTTTTGTCTCACTTGGGCCTACATTCACGTGGTGGTTTTACTGTGATGGCACCTATGGCTGATTTGTTATGATTTTTTTAAGTTTTAAACTTTAGACTGTTGCTGTAGCGCCACCTTCAGGTTTATTGACCTACAATGCAGGTTGAGGACTTTGGGTATACTACTGGAGCTATGTGCAAATCTTGGTGATTTTTTGTCCACAGGAAGTTAGACTTCAGTGGAAGATGGAGAATAATAATAATAAGTAAAACATTTTAATGCATTGTAAGCTCAATTTTGATAATTCAATAATCTGGTCAATGAGTTTGTGAATGACAGTTTGAAGATCCAGTGTAGCAACTTTAGTATTAATTGATTGAAAAATGTGGGTTACAGGTTTTGTTAGCTTTTTTTTTTCATAATTGAACATTAACTTCAGCAGCTGTGTACTCAGTCAGTTGCCAATCAATCAATTTAGTCATTGTAATCCTCAGCGGGGGTTGGGTAGGGTTGCCAACAGCGATGTCTCAGATTCGTGGAGCTTGCGTTGGATTGTGGGTAATGTAGTTTTCTCTGTATGAAGTGTTGGTTTCAGAGGACAGAATTAAACATATTTTTAAAAATTCAATTTTTGAGATAAAATTCTGAAAAAAATCATACTACATCTTGGATATGTGGCCAATGTTGTCACTCTTTATGAGGATGATCAGACATTGATTTGGCGAGAATTAATAGGAACTATACAGAACTGTTAACAGTGAAACCTTTTGATGTGCTGTGGGCTCAATTTTTCATATTTCAAAAATCTGTGAGGATCCTTTGGTAAGGACAGTCTGTAGATACAGTATATTAATTTTGGTGTCAATTGAACAAAAAATGTGGGAGGAGATATGTTTGATAGGTTTTACAGTTTATGAAGAAATCAGAGTGATGGACTTCAAAATTCCTGCAAGGTCAAAGTGTATGAAGGTTTTGTCTCACTTGGGACTACATTCACGTGGTGGTTTTACAGTGATAGCACCTATGGCTGATTTGTTATGATTTTTTTAAGTTTTAAACTTTAGACTGTTGCTGTAGCGCCACCTTCAGGTTTATTGACCTACAATGCAGGTTGAGGACTTTGGATATAGTACTGGAGCTATGTGCAAATTTTTGTGATTTTTTGTCCATGGGAAGTTAGACTTCAGTGGAAGGAGAATAATAATAATAATAATAATAATAATAATAATAATATAGGCAAATACAATAGGGTTCCGGCAGCTACGCTGCCTGGCCCCTAATAATAATAATATAGGCAAATACAATAGGGTTCCGGCAGCTACGCTGCCTGGCCCCTAAAAACATTTTGATGCATTGTAAGCTCAATTTTGATAATTCAATAATCTGGTCAATGAGTTTGTGAATGACAGTTTGAAGATCCAGTGTAGCAACTTTAGTGTTAATTGATTGAAAAATGTGGGTTACAGGTTTTGTTAGCTTTTTTTTCATAATTGAACATTAACTTCAGCAGCTGTGTATTCAGTCAGTTGCCAATCAATCGATTTAGTCGGGGGTTGGGTAGGGTTGCCAACAGCGATGTCTCTGATTCGTGGAGCTTGCGTTGGATTGTGGGTAACGTAGTTTTCTCTGTATGCAGTGTTGTTTTCAGAGGACAGAATTAAACATATTTTTAAAAATTCAATTTTTGAAATAAAATTCTGAAAAAAATCACACTACATCGTGGATATGTGGCCAATGTCGTCACTTTTTATGAGGATGATCAGACATTGATTTGGCGAGAATTAATAGGAACTGTATACAGAACTGTTAACAGTAAAACTTTTTGATGTGCTGTGGGCTCAATTTTTCATATTTCAAAAATCTGTGAGGATCGTTTGGTAAGGACAGTCTGAAGATACAGTAGATACATTTTGGTGTCAATTGAACAAAAAATGTGGGAGGAGATAGGTTTGATAGGTTTTACAGTTTATGAAGAAATCAGAGTGATGGACTTCAAAATTCCTGCAAGCTCAAAGCGTATGAAAGTTTTGTCTCACTTGGGACTACATTCACATGGTGGTTTTACAGTGATGGCACCTATGGCTGATTTGTTATGATTTTTTAAAGTTTTAAACTTTAGACTGTTGCTGTAGCGCCACCTTCAGGTTTTTTTTACCTACAATGCAGGTTGAGGACTTTGGGTATAGTACTGGAGCTATGTGCAAATTTTGGTGATTTTTTGTCCACGGGAAGTTAGACTTCAGTGGAAGATGGAGAATAATAATAATTATAATAATAATAATAAATATAGCTGCAAGCAGCAATGTGGGGGCCAAGCAGGACGCGCGACCAGCGCATCAAAGACAACAAGCGAAACACGTCATAGCCGCATTCGAAGCTCTACCGCAGTGTTGAAAATCGGGCATACGGTTCAGAATATACGTACTTCCAATTTTGACAGGTTGGTGGCGCTAGAGACTTTGAGGTGTCGACATAGACTTGGTGACAGGGGTCACGGGACCGTCCACGATGAGTGTGCCTAATGTGGTTATGATACATCAAAACCTTACTGAGATTTGACCACACTTCCTGTTTGGCGGCTTGGACGCCAAATTCGATTGGCTGTAGCGAGCGAACACCTTCGACAATCGAAAATCCCTCTAGGGGTTTTGTGGACATTGATCTAAAGAACGTGTACAGCCAGTTTCATGTAGATTGGTGAAAATCCTTAGGAGAAGATACATTTTAAGTGTTTTACACAAAATACAAAATGGCGGGAAATCCAATTGGTGGAAAATGACATCATAGGATGCGATGAACTCGGCATGAGCGAGGGATTCCAACGGTACCTAATTTTTCAAAATCGGTTACACAGGTCAAAAGTTGTGTGCATTAACGCACTTCCAACTTTGACATGGTGGTGGCGCTAGAGGGTTTGAGCTGTCGCAATGCCACTTGCTGCCAGAGGTCATGGGACTGTCCCCGATGAGTGTGCCAAATGTGGCTTTAATTCATTAACAATTTGCTGAGATATGACCACACTTCCTGTTTGGCGGCTTGGAGGCCAAATTTGATTGGCTGCAGCGAGCGAACGCAATGGACAATCAGAAATCCCTGTAAGACTTTTGTGGACATCGGTCTATAGATTGTGCCAACCGAGTTTCTTGCAGATTGGTGAAAAAACCTAGGAGGAGATACATTTTGAGAGTTTTTCACAAAATCCAAAATGGCGGGAAATCCAATATGGCGGAAAATGATGTCATGGGGTGCGTTGAACTCGGCTTAAGCCAAGGAATCCAACGGTACCTTGTTTTTGAAAATCGGGCTTACAGGTCAAAAGTTGTGTGCACAAACGCACCTCCAACTTTGACATGTTGGTGGCGCTAGAGGGTTCGAGCTGTGTACATGGGTCTTGGTGAAAAGACTCAGGGGACTGTCATGAATGAGTGTGCCAATTTTCACAACTTTTTACCATACGGTTCTATGGGCTGCCATAGACTCCAATGCCAGAGGAAGATGAATAATAATAATAATAAATATAGCTGCAAGCAGCAATGTGGGGGCCAAGCAGGACATGCGACCAGCGCATAAAAGACAACAAGCGAAACACGTCATAGGAGTCTATTCAAATCGCTACCGCAGTTTTGAAAATCGGGCGTACGGTTCAGAATATACGCACTTCCAACTTTGACAGGTTGGTGGCGCTAGAGACTTTGAGGTGTCGACATAGACTTGGTGACAGGGGTCTCGGGACCGTCCACGATGAGTGTGCCTAATGTGGTTATGATACATCAAAACCTTACTGAGATTTGACCACACTTCCTGTTTGGCGGCTTGGACGCCAAATTCGATTGGCTGTAGCGAGCGAACACCTTCGACAATCGAAAATCCCTCTAGGAGTTTTGTGGACATTGGTCTAAAGAATGTGTAGAGCCAGTTTCATGTAGATGGGTGAAAATCCTTAGGAGTAGATACATTTTAAGTGTTTTACACAAAATACAAAATGGCGGGAAATCCAATTGGTGGAAAATGACATCAAAGGATGCGATGAACTCGGCATGAGCGAGGGATTCCAACGGTACCTCATTTTTCCAAATCGGTTACACAGGTCAAAAGTTGTGTGCATTAACGCACTTCCAACTTTGACATGGTGGTGGCGCTAGAGGGTTTGACCTGTCGCAATGCCACTTGCTGCCAGAGGTCATGGGACTGTCCCCGATGAGTGTGCCAAATGTGGCTTTAATACATTAACAATTTGCTGAGATATGACCACACTTCCTGTTTGGCGGCTTGGACGCCAAATTCGATTGGCTGTAGCGGGCGAACCCTTTCGAAAATTGAAAATCCCTGAACATCCTATGTGGAGATTGGTCTAGATAATGTGCCTACCGAGTTTCGTGCAGATTGGTCAAAATTCCTAGGAGGAGATACATTTGAAGTGTTTTTCAAAAAATTCAAGATGGCGGAAAATCTATATAACCGGAAGTTATGGGTCCTTTAGGCAAATTTGTTCATCATGAGGAGAGACATATGTGTGCAAAGTGTCATGTCTGTAGGTCAAACGGGGCCTGAGATATGCCTGTTCAAAGTTCGCAACTTCAGTCGGCTGCTATAGCGCCCCCTATTGGCTAATCGATCTGGGTCGTGCTCCATGGACTCAGCACATCATCCTCTACCATCATGCAAATTTTGGTAAAAAGTTACCACTCCGTTCTATAGGCTGCCATTGACTCCCATGGCGGAAAAAAGAATAATAATAATAAATAATAAATATAGCTGCAAGCAGCGATGTGGGGGCCAAGCGGGACGCACGACCAGCGCATCAAAGACAACAAGCAAAACATGTCAAAAGCCAGACATGGTTGAACAGGATTCGATCTCTTTACCTGCTGCTTGCAAGGCCGACACGCTAACCACTGTGCTACGCAGGATGTTGCGAAAGTGAACCACCCTAGTCCACAAGGCATGTGAGCCTTCCCTAACCCCGTGAGTCTGAGTCCTGAGCACTTAATTAATATCACCTGGCAGGGTTGCTTCCTCTCGGTAGAGTGAGAGGGGGGGGTGTCGTTGTTTAAATTGGCACACAGCGAAAAGTATACATAGCATAGCTCAACTATTTACTTCTTCAGAATCCAGACAATCACGCGAACATTTCCATGTATAAAATGTCCTTCGGTCTTCAGAAGTGTAGGAGAGGTGAAGAGTTAGAAACAGTAAGAGATTCTAGAGCGAAGAGAGATTTTCTAGAGCGTGGCTCCATTGATTTCAATGGAGGGGGGGGAGTCATTATTCGAACTGTCCCAGAGTGAAAAATATACATCGAAGAGCTTAGCTTTTTTGATTTTATGAATCCCAAGAGTCGTGTGAACGTTTTGATATATAAAATGTGTATGAGCTGTGAGAATTAGAAGAGGGATGGCAGTTTAGAAAATGTGTGACTTTTTCCAAAAACCTCTGAAACTGGTGAAATTGTGCAGAGGACAAAAAGTGTTTCTTTCATTCTGCAATCAAACAAATGAAGTAATAATGAAACCATGGGGTGTTTTGAACTCGGCATGAGCCAGGGAATCCATTGCTACCATCATTTTGAAGATTGGACATACAGTTCAAAAGTTACTGGCATAAACGCAACTCCAACTTTGACACGCTGGTGGCGCTAGAGTGCACGAGATGTCAACATAAGGCTTGGTGACAGATGTCATGGGTGTGTCCCGGATGAGTGTGCCAAATGTGGTTTTGATAGATTAAAACATTACTGAGATATGACCCCAGTTCCTGTTTTGCAGCTTTTCGGCCAATTTTGATTGGCTGTCACGAGGGAACGCAATGGACAATCAAAAATATCTGTAAGACTTTTGTGGACATCGGTCTATAGATTGTGTATACTGCGTGTGGTGCAGATTGGTGAAAAAACCTAGGAGGAGATACATTTTGAGTGTTTTACACTAAATCCAATATGGCGGGAAATCAAATATGGTGGAAAATGATGTCATAGGGTGCGTTGAACTTGGCTTGAGCGAAGGAATCCAACGCTGCCTCGTTTTTGAAAATCAGGCTTACAGGTCAAAAGTTGCATGCACAAATGCACCTCCAACTTTGACAGGTTGGTGGCGCTAGAGCGTTCAAGCTGTGGACATGGGTCTTGGTGAGAAGACTTTGGGGACTGTCATGAATGAGTGTGCCAATTTTCCCAACTTTTTACCATACGGTTCTATGGGCTGCCATAGACTCCAATGGCAGAAGAATAATAATAATAATAATAAGAAAAGGTACAAGAACAATGGGTGCCAGCGCTTAGCGCTTCGCTGCTTGGCCCCCAATAATATAGGCAAATACAATAGGGTTCCGGCAGCTACGCTGCCTGGCCCCTAATAATAATAATAATAATAATAATATAGGCAAATACAATAGGGTTCCGGCAGCTACGCTGCCTGGCCCCTAACAATACAACTATGCAACACAGTGTACACATGGAGTACACAAGAAAGTACAAGCTTTTAGTTTGGATAAGGAGCATTTTGGCAGGGGCAGTCCAATTTCGTACCGCTGCCAAAATGCTCCCTGTTCAAACTACAAGCTTGTGTTCTCTAGGGTAGCATCCAGGCACCTGAAGATGTCACCTGAATAAGTTTGAAGTGTGTGAGACTTGGCAAAACCAGGCCAGGTCAAGCCTGGCTTATGTGCGTTGGCTGGCTTGTTTCTGTTCAGGACTGGTAGGACGGAAGCTAGTCACGCCACTGAAATAGCTGTGAATTGAAATGACATGAAATAATGTGTGATAAATTAAGATAGGTCTTGTCGCCTGGACACATCAGTTCCAATGCTTCCAATGCTAATCCAGCACAATAAGAGTGGGATAGCCAGTTAGCTCATGGGCTCACAACAACTAGCAGCAGCTTCCATAACATTAATGGTAGCGGTCAGTGGCTAAAGCAGTTACACTGATGATTCCTGTAACGTTAGCTATTTGCTGCAATTGGTTCAACTTCTGTTTCTGGACAAAGGTAAGGGATAAACCCAGATAACACAAGGCTAGCGGACCTACAGCGGGTCCCTGATGGACGAGTTGGTCGACCACCGGCGGGGGGTGGAGCAGTTCCCCTCAGGGGGTCGTCCTGGGGGTTGGCCAGGGGCGGAGCAGTTGCCCTCAGGGGGTCGTCCTGGGGGTTGGCCAGGGGCGGAGCAGTTCCCCTCCGGGGGTCGTCCTGGGGGTTGGCCAGGGGTGGAGCAGTTCGACTCAGGGGGTCGTCCTTGGACTGGCCAGGGGTGGAGCAGTTCGACTCAGGGGGTCGTCCTTGGACTGGCCAGGGGTGGAGCAGTTCGATTCAGGGGGTCGTCCTTGGACTGGCCAGGGGCGGAGCAGTTCGACTCAGGGGGTCGTCCTTGGACTGGCTTCTGAAATGGTTTGAAAGACTGTTGTCCAAAACTCAGATAACTAGGGACATGAAGGAGTGAGGCAGGTGCACTTTTATGATCATTTTTATTTGTATTTTATTCATCACATGTAGAGTTACTTTAATAAAACTTTAACTTAAATGGTCTATAACACACAACATCAAATGTTCACGTAGCAGGCTCCTCTCGCCCCCCAAGCTCTCCTGGTTTGTGGGTAGTAGAGTCTTTCGGCAGGCCTGACTGGTGACTCGGTTCAGGTGTGCCTGATCAGCTCATCAGATCACTCAGCTCCCAATCCCCCAGCGTGAGGGGTTATGGGATCTGTAGTTCTAGTCAGGGCCGTTGCTAGGAATTCTGGGCCCCCTTAAAGAATATTGGTGTGGGCGCTGTCAGGCCAAAATCTGTCCGGGGGACAAAATGTGTCCGGGTAACGTAATTGCTTATCGTTGCTGTGGAAACGCATGACGCGATCGCATTCCTCGCATTCCCGAGTTGCTAATGGAGCTCCTGCGGTCGCTGTTGACTATAAATAAATCTGTCCTTGTAAAAAATATTTTACTAAAACAATTATTTAACTAGCAAGCAAGCAATATACTGTGGGCTAACCTTATCTAAGGCAACTAGCTATCTAATAATGCTAACTACTGTAACAAACTAGGCAAATTAATCGCGTGCAATCCTGAGGTAAATGCCTGAGGAATGTCAGGAATGTAAACACAAGCGCGCGAAAGAAGTCAGGAACGCGATCGCGTCACGTTTCCACAGCAACGATAAGCAATTACGTCACCCGGACACATTTTGTCCCCCGGACACATTTTGGCCTGACAGCCCCCACCCCTTCAACTTTTCGTCACCACTTTTTTCAACCCCTTTTTATTTATTTTTTATTTTTTTATTATGTATCATTTTGTATTTTTATATATAATTATATATTTTTCTGTTTCTCTGTTCTTTTTCAAATTAACCTCTCCATAGATACTGGGTATAATTATATACATAAATTATGCATTGTGTATTATCTGTGCTTGGACTGTCCCTGTCATGCAGTTTCATGACTGGAACTCTGAGCCTCTTCACTCCCTTCACTCTCTGTTTCTGACTGGCTAGGACCTGGCTCTGTAGACAGTAAGAACAGAACAGTGTCTTCTTAAGACTTGGGAATAAATCTATGTAGCACTGTAGAGTTTTAAGGAAGCTGGCTAGGCGGCTGTTGATTGGCTAATAAACGCCTCTCTTATTTAAAGATCAAATACCCTCTAAAATAAAATAAAAAATAAACTGAACAAATCAGCATTTAAACTGAAATAAATTCTATGAATTTCTATGAATTAACACCACTATTTATTTTGTTATTAACCATTAATTTCTTTATGTAATGTAACTGTTTCATATGTAGGCTATCTTAACCTGGATTACATCTACATGTTGCTATTCAGTACATTTGTTCAGTAATAAGTTTAACTAGCCAACCAGTGTGTACCTCACTCACTCACCGTCTAAAGCATCTTCTGGGGGCTGGGGGTGGGTGTCTAGGTCAGACGAGGCCACAGCTGATTCTGTGAGTAGCAGGACATAAAGGTTTTACAAAGAAATCAACTCTATATGAATTTCTATTAATTAACTTAACACTATTTATTTATTTATTGGCCATGAATTTCTTTAAGCAATGTAACTGTTTCATATGTAGGCTATCTTAACCTGGATTAACTTACATCTACATTTTGCTATTCATAGCAGTACAGTAGTTTAGTAATAAGTTTAATAGCCAACCAGTGTCTACCAGTCACTAACTCACCATCTAAAGCATCTTCTGGGGGCTGGAGGTGGGTGTCTAGATCAGAGGGGGCCACAGCTGATTCTGTGCACATAAAGGTTTTAAGAAGACATGTCAACAGGACCGGCTAGCTAGCATAGCACATTATAATATAAGCATTCATAAGAATGGAAACATGTGTCCTGGCTGCTGCTACTGGATTTGTATTAGATTTAATATTAGAACTGTAGTAGCTGTCTAGTTAATGGTAGCTAACGTTATCTAGCAGCTAGCTTACCAGAACAGTAGTTGGCTGGCTGCTAGCACTGTAGCTAGCTGTCTAGTTAATGGTAGCTATCGTTATCTAGCAGCTAACTTACCAGAACGGTACCCTACTAACACAATCAGGTTGCAGCAATGTTGCAGAAACGTGCAATTTAGACTTTTGTATGGTCCACTCAACGTCAAGTTAAACGTGCATGCAACGCAAACGCGGTATCTGCACACAAGTTGCTGCAACGTGCAGGTCCAACGTGTCTGCAACGTGCCTGCAATGTGTACACAACGTTGTGATTTCCGTGATGATTTCGATGTATATTGCTGCAACGTTGTATACACGTTTATATATTACTTTTATTAAATAAAATTACTTTTATTTGTTAAGTTGCTGCAACGTGGTCTACACTTCCGTTGGCTACATATATAATTTGCATTACAAAACAAATCAGCTCCTTGCACAAGCTCCACTACTTCCTGAAACTCTACAGGCATATTTCTTTACCGTCCTATACTATTGGATAGCAATAGCGATGAATCCGGTGTGCAGCACACCTGATCAATCACTTCCATCCACTAGTATAGGACAGGAAAGAAATACGCCTGTAGAGTGTCAGGAAGTAGTGGAGCTTGTGCAAAGAGCCTATTAATGTCATAGTCAATGCAGCAAGCAAAATTATGGTACAAAAGATATGACACAACACCATTCAGTCAAGAACAATTTATTTTATTTAAAAAGTACACAATGTCTGGCCTGCAACATGATAAACAAGTTTAAAAACAAAAAGGATTTAAAAAAAAAAAAAATACAAAAACAGTTATTTACAAAAAAAGTTATTTACAAAAAAATGGCAGGCTGTGCTCAGATGGGCTGCGGGTGGGCGTCAGATGGGCTGGGGGGGGGGCTGTGCTCAGATGGGCTGGGGGGCAGCTAGGAAGGGAAGTCTTCCTCATCAGAATGCTGGGGAGTGCTCAGATGGACTGTTCTTGGATGGGCTGTGCTCAGGCGGACTTCTGCAGATACCTAAAGACACAATGAAATGGCCGTAAATACACAACGCACATACATGCACAAAAAAGTGGTACACAATCTTTGGAACCATGCAGTCACACTGGGTAGGAGAAACCAAAAAAAAAGACATCACTTACCCTTCTGCATTTAGCAGGGGCATGTTTCAATGTCTCCTGCAGCTGGGCGGCCACCTCCGCCATCGTAGCCTTTGGCATGGAGACCATCACTGCACCTTTAAGTTATCAAGAAAGGTAATGGTTTCAATTCACATCGGTCATGGAACAAAGACGATGTATTAAAAAATATTCAAAATATGAACCATTTCTTACGTGTTAGAACATTGAAGAGTGTCATACTCTTCAGTGGCTTCTTCCCCTTCTTCCCGTGCACACTGTAGGCGCTCCACACCGCATGTGTGGCTACAGCTGACAGCACCCGCCGGACTGTGTCCGCCAAGTCTCTGCCACCAATGGCACCTAGGTATTGGACTCCAGAGATTACGGTTTATAGACCCTGGCGCTCTGATGAACTACGTGATGTAGCTAGAACCTTACCCGATCCAACCAAAGACATTGAAGAGTTTGAAAATCTTTTTAACAGTTTAGTTCGAATGTATGAGCCTCACGCAGAGGAAATCGCCATGATCATGAGACAATGCCTTGGGTTAAAATGGGTCGATGTGAAAGATCCGTTTGACATTACGTTGCCTTTTTCTCATGCCGATTTTGCCGACCAAAACACTGCGCTGTTGAACAGAATCAAAACTCGATTCCCTAAAAAGATGGATTGGGACCGTATCACATATTGCAAACAAAATTCCGATCAACAGTTCGAGAAATTTTGGGAACGGCTAGAATCAGTTTTCGCCGCACACAGTGGCATGGACAAAGCGAACGCCGATTATAAAAAGATTTTGAAACAACAATTGATGAATAACTCTCTCTCCTCTTTGTCCGACCAAGTTAGGTTGATGTGCCACACCTGGGAATCGACTTCTCTCGAAGAAGTTGTTGACCATTTCCGCTATGCGGAGCATCTAAGTGATCACATTGAAAAGAGGGAGTTGAAAGAAATGAAGCTAGGTGCAGCCAGATTGCAAGCTGCTCAGTTACGACAGCTGGACAATCAAACTGCTGGTGCGAGGTGGAACCAACAACGACCACAGTGGCGACAGAGAAACAATAGGAAGCGTTCTGGTAGGGTTAGGCGAGGAAAAAGGTATAATCGAAGTGAAGATAGAGACGATTCATGCTTCCATTGTGGTCAGTATGGCCACTGGATTGAACGGTGTCACAGTTACCGCAAGCTGAATGAAAAGGAAGAGCCTCCGATTTGGGGTCGAGCGCCACCTGCTGGAGTTCCCTTGAACAAGCCACAAGGGAGATTTTAACTAGCCAAGATAGAGCCATATTGTTTTTACAGATGTAGCTGAGGACGTAAGGTTTGTGCATGATGGTGGGAGGATGAAATAGATGTAGAGCCTTTGAGTCTTAAGTTGTTGAGAATGTTTCTGAGGATTATCTTGTAGGTATTGGTGCGAACTCAAAAGTCTGACAGGGTTTTGAATAGGTGTTTGAGTTTATGTTATGGTTTTCGCTTTGATTCAGGAGTTTATGTTTATGTGCATTCTACTGTATGAATTTCATTCACATAATGATGATGTGTTTGTGAGGAGTTGGCTTTAGGCCTTCCCCTCTGCTATATTGACCCCAGTCTGTGTTGAGTGTTATCTTTCAGGTGCTATGGACCCTGGGCGGCAGGTCTTTGAGGAGCCTGGATCGTGCCTTCCTGGGGACTGCCTGGAACCTGTTGTTTGTCTGTTAACTGTTGTTTGTCTTGTCTATCTCTTTCTGATATATGTAGGAACATGAGGTTACTGGATGTTTAGCATTATATGTAATTTCTGTTTAAGCGTTCTTGTTCGATAAAGCTTGAGGATGTCGCCTACATTTCACCTGTGTTTTTGATTCAGGTGTGTGTACACGTCTCCTTGGTTAGATTGTTCTGTTTTGTAGTAATTTAGGTTTAGTCTATTTCTATAGGATGTTCTGTTTCTGTGAAGTTCTGTGTTGATGTTTTCAGATTTTCCTGGAGTGCATTGTGTGGGCTACCAAGGAGTAGCCCCTCGCCAGCATGAAGCTATGAACTGTGTGGAGTCACGAATGACTTGAGGGTCATTCTTGGACATTTCTGGAGTGTTCTCCCTGTTTCAGACGGGGTGAGCTTACCATCTTGCTACGGACATTGCTCTCTGGGTGTCAGAGAGGACTGCGACACCGGGGGGTTTGATGTCTGAAGATTGCTCCAGCATGGAAAGAGGATATGAGACAGCGCTGAGGGCTGTTCTCTTTCGATGGGGCTATGTGCTAGTAACCTCTGGCCCCTGATTTGCTTTGTTGCTGTGTGATGATTTGGTTATTTGTATGTGTTTAATGTTTATGTTAAATATCTCATGTTTATAGTTTGAGGCACATTCATCGGGCCTGAGTGTTTTTTCTGAGTGTTTTTACAGACAACTGTCGTTCCGGGAGTGATGGGTGAATGCCGAACCAGGAGGCGGGCACAGGACCGGAGGTGGAGATGGAGGTTACCGGCCTGTTTCCCTACAGATGGGCGATCTGTGGTTCGTGGGATGCAGGGCCAACGCCATGTCACCGACTCACTGGGAGCGACAGATAAGTATGACATAGGGAAGAGACCATTTTTGTCCGAAGCGGGCCCAATACTCTGTCCTCAAATGCAGAAGAGGGAAGTTTTAGATATACAATTTTAGCAATACAAATGAAGCTTTGATGGATTTTTTGATTAATTGATAATTGATGTTTTCTTAATTGTAAATGAAGCCAGTTCATTTTAGTATCATTTTATTTGAGTGATGCATTTTTTTCCCCGATCTCTGTTTTATCCTGACTTCAGGAAATTTGTTTCTACCCTTAGGGGGGTGTTATTTTGTTGAGACGAGAATGTGTTTATTTTATTTCATAAAATCGCGAGAGAAATTCTAGAGCCAAATCCAATTGCCTTGATCATGACTGGGGACTGGGCGTGTTAAAGTCATTCTAACACTGCCCCTGATGTCACTGTAGGCTACTGCAGAGCCTAGATACGAACCGACTGGCTCTAATGACACTTGAACAGACACCCTGTTTAAGTTTTCCTGACTGAATAACACAATTTTCCCCAAAGCAGGAGCTTGCACTTAACCATGTTTCTGAGTATCTCCAACAGACTGCTGATAACCGTTCCTGACCAAAGAGGGGAACAGGGAGACCAGACCAGAGGACTCTCCTTTTGCTCTTCTGTTTTGTCTCTGTTGTCTCTCTCATCTGTGGATCCACAGATGGAGCACTTCATCAGCCTGTACTGGGGGAGCGGGAGCGCCGAGGTGGCCCTCCAGCAGCACGACCCCGGCCGGCCCTACGTGGAGCAGTACCGTGTGGACCGGGCTCAGTTCTAGAGCCTGTACGTGCTGCTGGCGCCCTGGCTGTGTGGAATCCACACGGACACCGTGTCCCACCGCACCTTCACCCTGCTGAACCAGGACAGGGACTCCCTCCTCACCTTCCGAGAGCTCGCTGGCTGACCGCTCTATGCAGACCTGCCCAATGGGAAGACAGACTACCAGGAGCAGATGAGCAGCCTGAGTACAGGCCAGAAAACATGGAAGAGAAGTAGATGTTGCGGGATGAACCTACCCGTCAAAGATGGAACAATCAGCACCAGGACATTCTGGCCTGTGTGGAATAGCTGTCAAAAGTAGCTGAGAGGACGGTCCATGCAGCCGAACCAGAGATCTGATGAGCAATCGGAGAGTGACCTTGACGGTCACCGCCACACTCTCCTCTCCTCTGATGAACAATCGGAGACTGACCTTGCCGGTCACCTCCTTCTCGTGGTTGTGGTATGACAACGTGGACAATCTCAACAGCAATGACTGCACCTCTAACTGCACACTGGAACCTACATTAAACATTCAGAGACGCAAACATGGAAGCTATGATCCAGAGGAAATTACATGCGATTATTCACAACAAGAGTGAATGAACTTTGAAATTATCTTGAAAAAATATCATATTTGTTTACAAGAGTTACAATGGTTGAAACATGAGTTGATAAATAAGTTTGGGTTTTTCCTCTAAATTGACCAAGAGGTTTTTTGCCCTTCTTACACTGGTAACCATTTCATCTTTTTGCCTTGTTCAAACTTTAAAATCAAGGTTTTTTGGTGAATGGTTGTCCACTTTTAGACTATAAATAGTATATAATCATGTCATCTTTTTTACCTTGTTTCCTGTCATATTTCTGAAACAAGGGGTTTTGGTGCGTGATTTTGCACGTGGAAAGAAAATAATCTATTTTTTTTGTTAAATATTTCACAATAAAATTAAAAAATATATTTATTTTTTTGCTCCACCTAGTGGAGAGATTATTTCCTTTCCACATGTATAGCATAGCTGAATGTTTACACTTTGTGTTTGGATTTTATATTTTATTTTTGTGTACCTGTTCAGGCACAAATGGGGGATTGTTCAGGAATTTACATCCAAACACCTTAAACCTTTGTCCTCTCACTTCTCTTGTAATTCATCACCTCCCCCAAATATTCACATAGCTGTGCTAACATACAAAATGGCTTCCAGAGAGGCCATCTGTCTACAACAGAATAACCATCCTTTGTCCCCAATTGCCGCCCTTTTTCTCATGTCACATGTCTGTACTCTTGGCCACGCCTGCCATTTCATATGATGTACAATGCAGTAGCCAATCACATCCTGGAAGGACCTTACCTGTGGTTTGACTGCATATAAGGCACAGCAGAAGACCAAACGGGGACTTCGCTGAATAAACCACTCGTTGTTCAGGAAGTCCTTGCGCTCGTATGTTTTTCACAATAAACCAGCCTTAACCTTTTGAGCGAATCTTGGTAAATCCTTTTGACTAGATCAGTTATTTTATGATCACACCTCACAGACCTGCAGCTCCTCGTCCGTTTGGGCAGGGTTCAGTACATCCAGCACTTCTCCCTGGGCTCCAGACTCCACAGGCCGCGTGCTCTGGGCCAGTTCCCTCACAGTCCGTGCAAGCTCACGGAGTTGCTCCCGCATCTCTGAGAACTGCTGATGTACAGACCTCTGGAAATCTAGATAAACACAGATGTGGCTATAAGTACATTGACATAAAACTAAATGAAACTCAAAATATATCCCTGCATGCAACATGAAGTAGTCCCATACCAGCATCTGCAGAGCAGCATCGATTAGGTAGAGGGGTACATGGAGTCAATGGTGCTGGAGCCGTTTTATTGGGCGACGGCATCACAGACCTAACTGAAAAACAAAAGGGATAAAGGAAAGGGATTAGCAGGAAACTGTATGGTGTTGGCAGCATGCTTTGGCTTCTGGCATTTGAAGGAAAATAAATTAAGACATTAACAGGTAGACATCACAACACCACAGCAGTACATGCCACTCTTACCTGGTCTGGCTGGGGTGCTATACATGAAGCCTGGGCTCGCATGGTTTTCGCTCACAGGGGATGAGCTCGGAAAATCTGCAAGATGAGTAAATGGTATTCAATCTAAAAAAGCCAATCACAGAGCTAACTGAAAACCTAAAGGGATTAGCAGGAATCTTTATGGTGTTGGCTTTGGCTTCTGGCATTTGGAGGGAAACTAAATAAAGACAAGACAGGTAGACACCACAGCAGTACATGCCACTCTTACCTGGTCTGGCTGGGGTGCTGTATGATCTGGCTGGGGTGCTATACATGGGGCCTGGGCCCCGCTCGCCCACATGGGACAAGCTTGGAAAATCTGCAAGATGAGTAAAATGGTATTCAAAATAAATAAAAAATAGTCCAACTATCAGTGTGCAGTAGGCATAGACATTTCATTTCAACACAAACATGCATACCTGGATTGTACAGCACACGTGGATTGTACTGGACCGCTGGCAGAGGCCTTTCAACTCCGGCACCTGGCACCTGGTCTTTGGCCTGCATAGTGGGGACCAATGGCTGCCCGGGGCTTGGAATATCTAGTGGAATATCAGTAAATTAGCTCAGATTACTCGATTTCAAAAGTACTACTCTTTTGGGACTGTTGAATGCACTTTAGTGCACAAACATGTTCTTACCCCATCCTTTTTGGAGAGCCAGGATACTGGGACAACTGACACAGTGTCCTCCACCAGAAACTCCACACTGCAATACAGTCTGCCCAATAAACAAAAAAAGATTAAGTTTATAAACACATAGGACCCTATGGGAAAGTAGGCAGAGGGGAAGAAGCGACTAAAACAACAATTCAACAAGTCATTACAGCCGATAAGTAATTAGTGACACGCCACTATTCTATACTATTCTTTTTCTTTGATTCTCTGCCGGCCCAGGACAGATGCGGTCAATGGCGGTCAATCATCAGTGTGGGAAACATGAAGCTAGTTTAGGCATTAGCCACTGCAGTGCACAGATTAAATGTATAAGGCCCGTGAATCATGCATTACTACTCGCAGTTTTAACAGGAACGCCTGTTTTTGACTCGTGTACTCCAACAATACACACCGATACTACAGATGTGGCAAACAAAGCTGCCTCCATCTTTGTTTCGAGCTAACGTTATTGTACCCCGCTTACCTCGTGGGTGGCATTGTTCTCAGTCTCCCACTTTCCAGACAAATGGAAAATATATAAAGCATTATCTTGGCTTCGCCTTCACCTTTGCCTATGTAAAATTAGCCTAAGATGCGTGATGTCCTTAGAAAGCCTGACAAGAGCGAGCTCCCAATGTGAGTCTCAAATTCAGCAGTCGGTCAAACAAACAATTTCCCTCAGTCCAGCGGCCATTTTAGAGTAACGTTAACTAACACAAAACTTAACAGCTCAGACCGTTCGCTTGCTTATGTTTCTGCAAATGTTCGCGGCGAACACAAAGCCAGCAGTAACAGAAAAAAGGTTTGCAATAGTTTTTCGGAGTATTTTCAATATTGTCTAAACGTTAGCCAAGTTCGGGCCTTGACTTAGCTAGCTAGCATTAGGTAGCGTGCTAGCTAGCATTAGCTAACGTTAGCTAGCTATCATTAGGCTTCCAATTCCTGAACTTAGTTTAGCGTGCAGGTTATGAGTTACTTCTGTTTACTTAAATTATTACCGGTAAGTAAACAAATAAATAGCTAAACCAACAGTCAAATCAATGTAATTTGATGAGAAAAAACCCCGAGGTAACTGGTATAACTTACCAGAGCTGAGTGTGCACCACACTGTGTTTGTTGGTCCCCAATCTGCTCTCTTTATGGCTTTAAACCACAGCTTTCGGCGGTTCCTCTGAAAAGGGTGACATCTCGAGGGGATGCTGAAGAATCTGAGGCCATCATCTTGTTCTTTTCTGTTTGTACAGTTCACAGCAGCTTTGAGGCATAATTATCTACATGAAACGGAGCTCCTGGCTACTGTGGCTAGCGAGTTCCTTTTTACCTAGAGGCTGCGTGCTCACTCTGCTGTGACGTAGGCGGTGAACCCATCTATAGGGAGGGAAAGTGATCTCATCGCCCCCTAGTGGAAGTGTTCCATAATGCCGAGAGAATGAATGGGATTTCTCGACACGTCTTTTGAAAAATTATATCTTGGTCGACACCGAAACGTTAGTTTTAATTAATGAAAAAGCATTAAATTTATAACAAACAGGGAAATATACAATCAATAACATTTCTAAGATTAGTTATTCCCCTCAACATACAGTACAATATGAAGGATATAAGCGAAAATTAAAAAAAAGAACAAAAGACAGGAGCAGTTTGGCAAAGAATCCTGCCTACTTCAACTGTGAACCAAGCAAGCAGTGACGTCACGGGATAGCCCGATTGCAATCCTATTGCTAGCCTAATAGGACTTTAATCCAACGTCACTGCAACGTTATTTAATGACGTTGCAGGGACCCATATTGCCAATGTTTCTGCAACGTTGCAGAAAAGTCTAATTAGACTTAGGAGGGTAAAGTTATTTTCGACCTTAGATGGACGTTGTCACAACATCGCCTGATGGTAACGTTGCAACTTACCTAAGAACAACGTATGTGCAACGTTGCTGCAACCCACTGTGTTAGTAGGGTCGCGCTCAAAGAACGCTACCCAAATCTACCTGTCGGGGAGGAGAGAGGGAGAGGGAGCCGTCCCGGCGGGGGGAGAGGGGGGTTGGTGCTTGTGACTACACTTAGTGAACGCTTTGCTTAGCAACCACTCGCAGCAACCTCGCCTTTTTATTAATTACACCCGTGTTTACCTAATGTAGATATCCTATTTCAAAAATGCACTCATCAGTCCGACTCCAACACTTCCACACCCCTATCAAAACCACTAGAGGGCGCCTCGCCACGTTACATCTCCCATTGCTTTTATGATGTCATAGTAGACGTTGCTGACGCAGACACTTAAACAGTCAGTGATCCATTCCACCTCATCAGAGTAGCTAGTGACTTCTGGATCTGACACACTGACTTAGAGAAAACAAGTAAGTCCATAATGGGGATAAACTTTAGAGTAAGAATTTTCTACAATTATTCTGTATTAATTCTTTGACAAAAACACCCCCAATTGAAGACAGAATAGAGTACATATTGCTCTCTGAGCTTTGTTTAACCAAGTTGTCATATAAATGATGTGTTGATACTGGTTGATTAGAGGACTAGCAGTGATGGCTCTGGGTAATATGAGTTCCTGGGTGAACCTCCTCTTCATCAGTGATCTGGTGAATAACCAGTTGCTTTATAGGACTTCAGTCAGACTGGGGCAGATAAATATAATAATAATAATAATACTTGATTCTTTTGGTTTCTGTTTGGTAAAGTGTTATCCAGCATGGCCTACCGTCCCTCGTTTTAGTTATTTTACAGAGAGAACTACAACGATCCTCCCTCTATTGTATTTTAGATTGCAATTCTTGCACTTTGCCTTCAGCACTAGATTATGATCTTAGTCACTTGTTTTAGAAAGGAGATGCACTTGTAAGTTCTGGCAAGTAGCCTAGTAGGCTAGTAGCCTTCATTGGCCTTTCCTAGTTAAATGCAATTATTGTTAGTTGCTTTGGATAAAAGCGTCTGCTAAAATACTGTAATACAATGAGATCTAGGCTACTGATCCGGGCATCTGTCGCGTTTTGAGAACTTCACTGGAGAGTGCAGCTGATCAGAGCACTATGTTGGTGCGCTTCGTAAACATGAGTCAATCTTGAATTATCTGTATGCTGAGATGAATCCAGTGATGTCCACCTCTTGAAATTTGGTCGGATTTACTGACCGGTAGATCAGTGAAACCCGGGGCTGCCAAGTCTCAGACACACGCATTGCAGCCTATTCTCACGCTCACTCGCCACGCTTCACAATTCTCACTCGGAGAAATGACCAACCTCAAAATAGCCTAGGCTACTACCAATTCAATGGCTATGGGACTCTTTTTTTTAATATTACTTGAACGAACGCTAATCTCGCCTCTCGGTCGTCCTTCGCACTCAAAGAACGCTACCCAAATCTACCTATCGGGGAGGAGAGAGGGAGAGGGAGCCGTCCCGGCGGGGGGAGAGGGGGGTTGGTGCTTGTGACTACACTTAGTCAACGCTTTGCTTAGCAACCACTCGCAGCAACCTCGCCTTTTTATTAATTACACCCGTGTTTACCTAATGTAGATATCCTATTTCAAAAATGCACTCATCAGTCCGACTCCAACACTTCCACACCCCTATCAAAACCACTAGAGGGCGCCTCGCCACGTTACATCTCCCATTGCTTTTATGATGTCATAGTAGACGTTGCTGACGCAGACACTTAAACAGTCAGTGATCCATTCCACCTCATCAGAGTAGCTAGTGACTTCTGGATCTGACACACTGACTTAGAGAAAACAAGTAAGTCCATAATGGGGATAAACTTTAGAGTAAGAATTTTCTACAATTATTCTGTATTAATTCTTTGAAAAAAACACCCCCAATTGAAGACAGAATAGAGTACATATTGCTCTCTGAGCTTTGTTTAACCAAGTTGTCATATAAATGATGTGTTGATACTGGTTGATTAGAGGACTAGCAGTGATGGCTCTGGGTAATATGAGTTCCTGGGTGAACCTCCTCTTCATCAGTGATCTGGGGCCTCATTTATAAACGTTGCGTAAGTACAAAAGCGTGCGTAACCCATGCTGAGCAACTTTCTACGCAACTTTCGGTATTTATAAAAAACGAGCTGAGCGATAAGTTGGCGGAAGGTGTGCGTAACTCTACGCACACTTCGACCCTCCTTTAACTACGATAAGCACGTTTCTGGAGAAAGGGGAAAACGCGACTCCGATGGCAGAGAGATGAAACTCGGGAAAGTCTGCGAAACACATGACATATTGAATAATAAATACATCGGTCGCTGCAAGAAACCCTCCAATGTGTCACACAGTTTAAACGGAATCAATCGCCACCGTAGCCTAATCACGAAATAATGTCGGCATTGCTTTGGATGTGTCTGTGAATTTACCCATTTGTGTCATAATATAATGTTATGTTGTAGGCCTATTCATTTATAGGCTATCCCGAGAAGCATCACGGGCAGTAGCCTATGAATAAAAGCCACATTACGTTGATAACACAACACGACACGAGCCTATAGGCTTATCATAGTAATGATTCCGTATGTCGTTAGCCTACAACTATAAGGCCTATACCGCACCAAACAAATGTTGCATTCGGCGTTGAAGTATATTTATTCAGTTAATCATTTATTTAGTTAATTATTCGTATGTTTAATTATCCACCTATTCATTCGTTAATGTATTTATGTATTTATAGCCTATATTTTATTAGGCTTTTAGGTAAACCCGAATGACCACTGAGGCAAGCCGCAATTACAATGATGTTGAGCGGTGAATGGAAATGTCCTACTTGAGGCAACTGTAGGCTACATTAGGTTATATTGTACATCATCATATATCCTCATATTGTCTTATGATTGTCATGTAGCAGGCATACGAGGAATGTGGGCCTAAAAACGCATGTCATCCCAATGCTCACATGCCGCTTTGGTAGAATTAGCTGTGCGCAAAACAGCGCATAGGTGATGCGTCTCCAAGTTGTAAGAACACAAGGGAGCAAGTTAGATTATTAATTTGAATGACGAATCGTCATGTGTGTAGCTATAATTACGCTTTATAGAATCACATGAAACTCATCCATGGACCCCATATATTTACAAGACCTCGATACAGGCACTGATATAGCTGGATTATAGTAGGCCATGACGCACGGGGCCTTGGATATGCCGGTACTTGGCACAGATGTTCTAATATGTGCTTGGCTATCCCGCAACATCCATTAGAACACGCAGCTTCTATATGCCTACAGAATGTTTTGAGAAAGTATGTGAAATGCATGATATCCCGGAAAATACACAAATTGGCTGCTGCAAAGAACCCTCAGATCTGTCGTACAGTTAAATTGGGGATACTTGCCTTAAGTAGTCACTATAGGCCTACATGTTTGCATTGTTATGGATGTCATTGTAAATTGACCCGTTTATACGTTGATAAGTTAGGCATTTTATTCATGGGCCACCCTGTGAAGCATTAGATTACGTGCAATATAGATCCAAACCCCATTACCCATGCAACAACACTATAGGCTTATAATGATTATCAGTTTGGATATAAGCAGCCACCTATATAAGGCCTACCGCATTAAACGAATGCCAATATAGCCTGCATGATAGATAATTCATTATCTAACAGACCACTCAGGCCTAACAGGTGCTCTTATCAGTCGTGCACATGTGAAATCATCGTTCCGAAAAGATACTTTTGCGGCGTCTCTACCTCGTTGACCAATACCTCCACCTCGCATCGGTAAAATGTATCTTTCTCTTTCTGCCTTTTGCACTCGGCTCCATTGTCGTTGCATATGTATAGGCGTATCACTGACCATTTATAGGCAATTGTGGGCATTAATTGGGGTGTGATCAGAACGCGCGTTCACGTGCGCCAAGTTAAGTGTTGATTGTGATTTATAAAGGGCAGCTGGCGTAGGCGTGCCTGAGTGAACATGGGTTGTGATACGCAGCGTTTTATAAATCGGAGATTTTTTGTGCGTATATTTTAGTAATCACTTAGCTAAGCTAACTTAGTTACGTGGATTCTACGCAATGTTTATAAATGAGGCCCCTAGTGAATAACCAGTTGCTTTATAGGACTTCAGTCAGACTGGGGCAGATAAATATAATAATAATAATAGCCTAATACTTGATTCTTTTGGTTTCTGTTTGGTAAAGTGTTATCCAGCTAGGCCTACCGTCCCTCGTTTTAGTTATTTTACAGAGAGAACTACAACGATCCTCCCTCTATTGTATTTTAGATTGCAATTCTTGCACTTTGCCTTCAGCACTAGATTATGATCTTAGTCACTTGTTTTAGAAAGGAGATGCACTTGTAAGTTCTGGCAAGTAGCCTAGTAGGCTAGTAGCCTACATTGGCCTTTCCTAGTTAAATGCAATTATTCTTAGTTGCTTTGGATAAAAGCGTCTGCTAAAATACTGTAATACAATGAGATCTAGGCTACTGATCCGGGCATCTGTCGCGTTTTGAGAACTTCACTGGAGAGTGCAGCTGATCAGAGCACTATGCTGGTACGCTTCGTAAACATGAGTCAATCTTGAATTATCTGTATGCCGAGATTAATCCAGTGATGTCCACCTCTTGAAATTTGGTCGGATTTACTGACCGGTAGATCAGTGAAACCCGGGGCTGCCAAGTCTCAGACACACGCATTGCAGCCTATTCTCACGCTCACTCGCCACGCTTCACAATTCTCACTCGGAGAAATGACCAACCTCAAAATAGCCTAGGCTACTACCAATTCAATGGCTAGGCGACTCTTTTTTTTAATTATTACTTGAACGAACGCTAATCTCGCCTCTCGGTCGTCCTTCGCGCTCAAAGAACGCTACCCAAATCTACCTATCGGGGAGGAGAGAGGGAGAGGGAGCCGTCCCGGCGGGGGGAGAGGGGGGTTGGTGCTTGTGACTACACTTAGTGAACGCTTTGCTTAGCAACCACTCGCAGCAACCTCGCCTTTTTATTAATTACACCCGTGTTTACCTAATGTAGATATCCTATTTCAAAAATGCACTCATCAGTCCGACTCCAACACTTCCACACCCCTATCAAAACCACTAGAGGGCGCCTCGCCACGTTACATCTCCCATTGCTTTTATGATGTCATAGCCCTACTAACACAGTGGGTTGCAGCAACGTTGCACATAAGTTGTACTTAGGTAAGTTGCAACGTTACCATCAGGCGATGTTGTGACAACGTCCATCTAAGGTCGAAAATAACTTTACCCTCCTAAGTCTAATTAGACTTTTCTGCAACGTTGCAGAAACATTTGCAATATGGGTCCCTGCAACGTCATTAAATAAACGTTGCAGTGACGTTGGATTAAAGTCCTATTAGGCTAGCATTAGGATTGCTATCGGGCTATCCCGTGACGTCACTGCTTGCTGGTTCACAGTTAAAGTAGGCAGGATTCTTTGCCAAACTGCTCCTGTCTTTTTTAATTGTTTTAAATTTTCGCTTATATCCTTCATATTGTACTGTATGTTGAGGTTAATAACGCATCTTAGAAATGTTATTGATTGTATATTTCCGTGTTTGTTATAAATTGAATGCTTTTTCATTAATTAAAAAAAAGTCTAACTTTTCGGTGTCGACCAAGATATCATTTTTCAAAAGACGTGTCGAGAAAACCCATTCATTCTCTCGGCATTGTGGAACGCTTCCACTAGGGGGCGATGAGATTACTTTCCCTCCCTATAGATGGGTTCGCCGCCCGCGTCACAGCAGAGCGAGCACGCAGCCTCTCGGTAAAAAGGAACGAGCGAACGAGGAACGAACTCGCTAGCTACTCGTTTCATGTAGCTAATTATGCCTCAAAGCTGCTGTGCTGTGAACTGTACAAACAGAAAAGAACAAGATGATGGCCTCAGATTCTTCAGCATCCCCTCGAGATGTCCCCCTTTTCAGAGGAACCGCCGAAAGCTGTGGTTTAAAGCCATAAGAGAGCAGATTGGGGACCAACAAACACAGTGTGGTGCGCACTCAGCTCTGGTAAGTTATACCAGTTACCTCTGGTTTTTTTTCTCATCAAATTACATTGATTTGACTGTTGGTTTAGCTATTTATTTGTTTACTTACCGGTAATATAAGATTTAAGTAAACAGAAGTAACTCATAACCTGAACGCTAAACTAAGTTCAGGAATTGGAAGCCTAATGATAGCTAGCTAACGCTACCTAATGCTAGCTAGCACGCTACCCTAATGCTAGCTAACGCTACCTAATGCTAGCTAGCACGCTACCCTAATGCTAGCTAACGCTACCTAATGCTAGCTAGCACGCTACCTAATGTTAGCTAGCTAAGTCAAGGCCCGAACTTGGCTAACGTTTAGACAATATTGCAAATACTCCGACAAACTATTGCACCTATAAAACCTTTTTTCTGTTACTGCTGGCTTTGTGTTCGCCGCGAACATTTGCAGAAACATAAGCGAACGGTCTGAGCTGGTAGTTTGTGTTAGGTAACGTTGAACACTAAAATGGCCGCTGGACTGAGGGAAATGTGAATTGTTTGTTCGACTGCTGAATTTGACTCACGTTGGGAGCTCGCTCGTGTCAGGCTTTCTAAGGACATCACGAATCTTAGGCTAATTTTACATAGGCAAAGGTGAAGGCGAAGCCAAGATAATGCTTTATATATTTCCATTTATCTGGAAAGTGGGAGACTGAGAACAATGCCACCCACGAGGTAACCGCGGTATCATAGACAATAGCGTTAGCTCGAAACAAAGATGGAGGCAGCTTTGTTTGCCACATTAGTAATATCGGTGTGTATTGTTGGAGTTCGAGTCAAAAACAGGCGTTCCTGTTAAAACTGAAACTGCATGTTTGTGTTGAAATGAAATGTCTATGCCTACTGCACACTGATAGTTGGACATTTTTTATTTATTTTGAATACCATTTTACTCATCTTGCAGATTTTCTGAGCTCATCCCCTGTGAGCGAAAACCATGCGAGCCCAGGCTTCATGTATAGCACCCCAGCCAGACCAGGTAAGAGTGGCATGTACTGCTGTGGTGTTGTGATGTCTACCTGTTAATGTCTTAATTTATTTTCCTTCAAATGCTAGAAGCCAAAGCATGCTGCCAACACCATACAGTTTCCTGCTAATCCCTTTCCTTTATCCCTTTTGTTTTTCAGTTAGGTCTGTGATGCCGTCGCCCAATAAAACGGCTCCAGCACCATTGACTCCATGTACCCCTCTACCTAATCGATGCTGCTCTGCAGATGCTGGTATGGGACTACTTCATGTTGCATGCAGGGATATATTTTGAGTTTCATTTAGTTTTATGTCAATGTACTTATAGCCACATCTGTGTTTATCTAGATTTCCAGAGGTCTGTACATCAGCAGTTCTCAGAGATGCGGGAGCAACTCCGTGAGCTTGCACGGACTGTGAGGGAACTGGCCCAGAGCATGCGGCCTGGGGAGTCTGGAGCCCAGGGAGAAGTGCTGGATGTACTGAACCCTGCCCAAACGGACGAGGAGCTGCAGGTCTGTGAGGCCAGGTTGAAGGACCGGGAACATCAGAGGAAGATGGTGAGTGTCTGCAGGGCAGAACTTTGTCTTATTTTTGCAGTGCAGGGAAGGGTACAGTAAATGACTGTCTTTGTTTTGCAGACACAATACCTAGGTGCCATTGGTGGCAGAGACTTGGCGGACACAGTCCAGCGGGTGCTGTCATCTGTAGCCACACATGCGGTGTGGAGCGCCTACAGTGTGCGCGGGAAGAAGGGGAAGAAGCCACTGAAGAGTATGACACTCTTCAATGTTCTAACACGTAAGAAATGGTTCATATTTTGAATATTTTTTAATACATCGTCTTTGTTCCATGACCGATGTGAATTGACACCATTACCTTTCTTGATAACTTAAAGGTGCAGTGATGGTCTCCATGCCAAAGGCTACGATGGCGGAGGTGGCCGCCCAGCTGCAGGAGACATTGAAACATGCCCCTGCTAAATGCAGAAGGGTAAGTGATGTCTTTTTTTTTGGTTTCTCCTACCCAGTGACACTGCATGGTTCCAAAGATTGTGTACCACTTTTTTGTGCATTTATGTGCGTTGTGTATTTACGGCCATTTCATTGTGTCTTTAGGTATCTGCAGAAGTCCGCCTGAGCACAGCCCATCCAAGAACAGTCCATCTGAGCACTCCCCAGCATTCTGATGAGGAAGACTTCCCTTCCTAGCTGCAAAATAACTTTTTTTTGTAAATAACTGTTTTTGTATTATTTTGTTTTAAATCCTTTTTGTTTTTAAACTTGTTTATCATGTTGCAGGCCAGACATTGTGTACTTTTTTAATAAAATAAATTGTTCTTGACTGAATGGTGTTGTCATAACTTTTGTACCATAATTTTGCTTGCTGCATTGACTATGACATTAATAGGCTCTTTGCACAAGCTCCACTACTTCCTGACACTCTACAGGCGTATTTCTTTCCTGTCCTATACTAGTGGATGGAAGTGATTGATCAGGTGTGCTGCACACCGGATTCATCGCAATTGCTATCCAATAGTATAGGACGGTAAAGAAATATGCCTGTAGAGTTTCAGGAAGTAGTGGAGCTTGTGCAAGGAGCTGATTTGTTTTGTAATGCAAATTATATATGTAGCCAACGGAAGTGTAGACCACGTTGCAGCAACGTAACAAAGTAATATATAAACGTGTATACAACGTTGCAGCAACATATATCGAAATCATCACGGAAATCACAACGTTGTGTACACATTGCAGGCACGTTGCAGACACGTTGGACCTGCACGTTGCAGCAACTTGTGTGCAGATACCGCGTTTGCGTTGCATGCACGTTTAACTTGACGTTGAGTGGACCATACAAAAGTCTAAATTGCACGTTTCTGCAACATTGCTGCAACCTGATTGTGTTAGTAGGGAAGGCAACTGGTTATTCACCAGATCACTGATGAAGAGGAGGTTCACCCAGGAACTCTATTACCCAGAGCCATCACTGCTAGTCCTCTAATCAACCAGTATCAACACATCATTTATATGACAACTTGGTTAAACAAAGCTCAGAGAGCAATATGTACTCTATTCTGTCTTCAATTGTGGGTGTTTTTGTCAAAGAATTAATACAGAATAATTGTAGAAAATTCTTACTCTAAAGTTTATCCTCATTATGGACTTACTTGTTTTCTCTAAGTCAGTGTGTCAGATCCAGAAGTCACTAGCTACTCTGATGAGGTGGAATGGATCACTGACTGTTTAAGTGTCTGCGTCAGCAACGTCTACTATGACATCATAAAAGCAATGGGAGATGTAACGTGGCGAGGCGCCCTCTAGTGGTTTTGATAGGGGTGTGGAAGTGTTGGAGTCGGACTGATGAGTGCATTTTTGAAATAGGATATCTACATTAGGTAAACACGGGTGTAATTAATAAAAAGGCGAGGTTGCTGCGAGTGGTTGCTAAGCAAAGCGTTCACTAAGTGTAGTCACAAGCACCAACCCCCCTCTCCCCCCGCCGGGACGGCTCCCTCTCCCTCTCTCCTCCCCGATAGGTAGATTTGGGTAGCGTTCTTTGAGCGCGAAGGACGACCGAGAGGCGAGATTAGCGTTCGTTCAAGTAATAATTAAAAAAAAAGAGTCCCATAGCCATTGAATTGGTAGTAGCCTAGGCTATTTTGAGGTTGGTCATTTCTCCGAGTGAGAATTGTGAAGCGTGGCGAGTGAGCGTGAGAATAGGCTGCAATGCGTGTGTCTGAGACTTGGCAGCCCCGGGTTTCACTGATCTACCGGTCAGTAAATCCGACCAAATTTCAAGAGGTGGACATCACTGGATTCATCTCAGCATACAGATAATTCAAGATTGACTCATGTTTACGAAGCGCACCAGCACAGTGCTCTGATCAGCTGCACTCTCCAGTGAAGTTCTCAAAACGCGACAGATGCCCGGATCAGTAGCCTAGATCTCATTGTATTACAGTATTTTAGCAGACGCTTTTATCCAAAGCAACTAACAATAATTGCATTTAACTAGGAAAGGCCAATGTAGGCTACTAGCCTACTAGGCTACTTGCCAGAACTTACAAGTGCATCTCCTTTCTAAAACAAGTGACTAAGATCATAATCTAGTGCTGAAGGCAAAGTGCAAGAATTGCAATCTAAAATACAATAGAGGGAGGATCGTTGTAGTTCTCTCTGTAAAATAACTAAAACGAGGGACGGTAGGCCTAGCTGGATAACACTTTACCAAACAGAAACCAAAAGAATCAAGTATTATTATTATTATTATATTTATCTGCCCCAGTCTGACTGAAGTCCTATAAAGCAACTGGTTATTCACCAGATCACTGATGAAGAGGAGGTTCACCCAGGAACTCATATTACCCAGAGCCATCACTGCTAGTCCTCTAATCAACCAGTATCAACACATCATTTATATGACAACTTGGTTAAACAAAGCTCAGAGAGCAATATGTACTCTATTCTGTCTTCAATTGGGGGTGTTTTTGTCAAAGAATTAATACAGAATAATTGTAGAAAATTCTTACTCTAAAGTTTATCCCCATTATGGACTTACTTGTTTTCTCTAAGTCAGTGTGTCAGATCCAGAAGTCACTAGCTACTCTGATGAGGTGGAATGGATCACTGACTGTTTAAGTGTCTGCGTCAGCAACGTCTACTATGACATCATAAAAGCAATGGGAGATGTAAAGCCCCCCGCAGACCGCATCCTGTACTGAAGTGATTGTCTACCTGCGCCAGTGTCCCTATAAGAAAATGAGGAATAGAACATCATAGTATAGTTGATAATCAAGTTAATACAGTAAAAATGACAATTATACTACCAACCGTGACCCTAATTGCGTTGCTATATGTGTGGTATAAATACAGCTGAGTTGAGCTAACGTACTTGTGATTACCAGGTCACGAGTACAGCTACTGTTGGGTGAAGTTAAGGCATTGCCTCTCCTCTGTGAGGGTTTGGTTAGGGACCCAGGCGCAACAGGAAAGGAGGAGGCAAGGGACGGTAAAGCCCGGAGGGGCGATTTAATGAGATAACACAAAGGGGGACGTGGTAGTCGTACAGCCGATGGTCAGGCAGGAGCGTGGTAGTCGTACAGGCGATGGTCAGGCAGGAGCGGGGTTGTCGTACAGGCGATGGTCAGGCAGGAGCGTGGTTGTCGTACAGGCGTGGGTCAGGCAGGAGCAGGGTTGTCGTACAGGCGTGGGTCAGGCAGGAGCGGGGTAATCGTACAGGCGTGGGTCAGGCAGGAACTGGAGAGACGAGGAGGAGAGGTAGGGTGAGTGATAGTAATCACAAACGGGGAACGGGAAAAAACACTACAAAATACGGGTAAGGAGATTGTAGGCTAGGCTATACTTTACCACATGTGGGTTATGGTAAGATCTGGCGATGAGTGGAGTGTAGACCAGGTTCTTGTAGAGGTTGAAGGTGATTGCAGAACGAGGGACAGGTGTGGTGATGATAAATGGAAACCGGTGAGTAGAGCCGCGCCCGCGTCATCGTCGGAGACGAGCGCGCCGTTCTTGTCTTTGCGCACGGGCCGATGTGCTGGGCATGTCGGGATCCGACTCTTCGTCACCGGAGAGGGAGGAGACTGCCGAGTCCGCGGAGCTGGCCGGAGACGGGGAACGCCCGGCAGAGGGGGGAAACTCCGGAGAGTCAGAGCGTTGTATGCCCGGGCCGATGCGACGTGCGGTAGAGCGCGTAGGACGCCCCGAGCGCGCAGCGGGCCCAGAGGGGAGAGAGGGAGGCGGTTGTGGAGGCGAGGGCATGCGAGCCGTAACAGGACCCCCCCCCCGAGGGGAGCCACCTGGCGACCGACCGGGGGCGTCAGGATGGGCCCGGTAGAAGTCCCGGAGGAGAGACGGGTCCATAATGAGCTGCCTGGAGATCCAGCTGCAATCCTCGGGGCCGTACCCCTCCCAATCCGCCAGGTATTGGAAACCCCGACCCCGGCGGCGCACCTTCAGCAGCCGCCGAACCGTCCACTGGGGATGCCCGTCGACCATCTGGGGAGGCGGAGGAGCCGGGGCAGAAGGCATGAGGGGACTCGAGGAGACAGGCTTGACCTTGGACACGTGGAACACAGGGTGTACCCGCATGGAAGCAGGGAGTTTAAGGCGTACCGCAGCTGGGTTCAGGACACGGTCGATCTCGAAGGGCCCAACGAAGCGCGGAGCCAGCTTTCTGGAGGGGACCTGGAGCGGAAGATCAGCGGTGGAGAGGTAGACACGTTGACCGGGCCGATATGCCGGAGCAGGAGTGCGGCGGCGGTTGGCCCCGCGGCAGGAGCGCTCGTTGGAGCGGAGCAGGGCCCTGCGGACCTCCCTCCAGACACTTCGACAGCGGCTGAGGTGGGTCTGGACGGAGGGGACGGAGGCCTCCGACTCCTGGAGAGAGAACAGCGGGGGCTGGTACCCGAGGGATGACTCGAACGGAGACCTGCCAGTGGCAGCGCTGGTCAGGGCATTGAGGGAGTATTCGACCCAGGGTAGGTCCATGCTCCAGGAGGTGGGGTGGAGAGCCGACACACAGCGGAGAGCGGACTCCAGGCTCTGGTTGGCCCGTTCGGCCTGGCCGTTGGTCTGCGGGTGGTAGCCAGAGGAGAGGCTGATGGTGGCGCCGATCTCCTTGCAGAAGGCCCTCCAGACCTGGGAGGTGAATTGAGGCCCACGGTCCGAGACAATGTCTCCGGGGAGACCGTGGAGCCGGTAGACATGCTGGACGAGGAGCTCAGCTGTCTCCGCAGAGGACGGGAGCTTGGGGAGCGCCACCAGATGGACCGCCTTGGAGAACCGGTCCACCACGGTGAGGATGACCGTGTTGCCCCTGGAGGGGGGAAGACCGGTGATGAAGTCCAGGGCGATGTGGGACCAGGGACGGCTGGGGACCGGGAGAGGACGCAGGAGGCCAGCCGGGGGCTGGTGGGACGCCTTGCTGCGGGAGCAGACGGGACAGGCGACCACAAACTCCCGGACGTCGGACCTCATTAAGGGCCACCAGAACCGTCGGCTCAGGAAGGAGAGGGTGCGGTGAACCCCGGGATGGCACGCAAACCGGCTGGCATGGCCCCACTGGAGCACCCGGGACCGGACCGAGTCAGGCACGAAGAGCCGGCGAGGAGGAACGTTGGCCGGACTGGGTTGGGCGCGTTGGGCCTGCCTCACCACTGCCTCGATGTTCATGGTGACCACCCCTATGACACGCGAGACTGGCAGGATGGTCTCAGGCTCCGCGGGGGGCGCCTCGGGCGCGTGGAGGCGGGACAGCGCGTCGGCCTTGGCGTTGCGGGAGCCGGGCCGGAAGGTGAGGGTAAAATCAAACCTCCCGAGGAACTGGGACCACCGCGCCTGGCGGGAGTTGAGGCGCTTGGCCGCCCGGATGAAGGTCAGGTTCTTGTGGTCTGACCAGACGAGGGTGGTGTGTTCGGCGCCCTCAAGCCAGTGGCGCCACTCCTCCAAGGCCCCCACCACCGCCAACAACTCCCTGTTCCCGATGTCGTAATTCACCTCAGCTGGGGTGAACCGGCGGGAGAGGAAGGCACAGGGGTGCAACTTCTGGTCCTCCACTGACCGCTGGGACAGAACAGCACCGATGCCTGTGTCCGATGCATCCACCTCGACCACGAACTGCCTGGAGGGGTCAGGATGGAGAAGGACCGGGGCGGTGGTGAAGCACTCCTTGAGCGCGGAGAAGGCAGCGCTGGCAGCCGGTGTCCAGACGAACGGACGCAGGGATGAGGTGAGGTGGGTGAGGGGAGCTGCTACCCGGCTGTAGTCCCGTATGAAACGGCGGTAAAAGTTAGCGAAGCCAAGGAAGCTCTGAAGTTGCCTCCGGGTCGTGGGTGGAGGCCATTCGACCACGGTCTTGATCTTGCGGGGGTCGGGTCGCGTCAGGCCTCCCTCCACAATGAGCCCCAGGAACTCCACTGATGAGGAGTGAAAGGTGCACTTCTCCGCCTTAATATACAGGCGGTTCTCCCGGAGACGCTGGATGACCATGCGGACGTGTTGGACGTGCTCCACAGCGCTCCTGGAGAATACCAGGATGTCGTCCAGGTAGAGGACCACAAAAACGTCCAGAATGTCCCTGAGCACGTCATTCATAAGCGCCTGGAAGACGGCGGGGGCGTTGGTGAGGCCGAAGGGCATGACGAGGTACTCGTAGTGTCCACGGGAGGTCTTGAAGGCGGTCTTCCATTCGTCCCCCTCACGGATACGCACCAGGTGATAAGCGTTCCTGAGGTCCAACTTGGTGAAGATGGTGGCACCGATGAGGGGTTCGAAGTTGGAGCTCATGAGGGGGAGTGGATATTTGTTCTTGACCGTGATGTTGTTGAGCAGCCTGTAGTCGATGCACGGCCTCAGATCTCCTCCCTTCTTCTTAACGAAGAAGAACCCCGCTGCCACCTGGGATCGAGATGGTCGGATGAGACCCTCGGCCAAGCACTCGGAGATGTAGGTGTCCATGGCTGCTTTCTCCGGGAGGGAGAGGTTGTAGAGACGACTGGCTGGGAGAGGGGCGCCAGGGTGGAGCTTGATGGCGCAGTCGTAGGGTCGATGAGGGGGGAGTGTGCGGGCGCGCTCCTTACTGAAGGCCTCTCCGAGGTCGTGGTACATCGAAGGAACCGTGGAGAGGTCCGGAGGAGCGGGACGGGACCGGTCAACCCGAGTGGAGGTCTGAGCAGCTCGGAGGCAGCGGGCGTGGCAGGTGGTGCTCCAGCTGAGGATGTGCCCCGAGCTCCAGCAGACATGAGGGGTGTGGAGTTCCAGCCAGGGCCTCCCTAGGATGAATGGAGCGTCGGGAGAGTGGATGACGAAGGGGCGGACGTCCTCCACGTGGTTTCCCGAGACTGTGAGGGTGAGGGGCAGGGTCCGGTGCGTGATGGGGCCCATGGGATGGCCATCCAGGGCGAAAGCCGAGAGGGGCCTCTCCAGAGGGGAGAGAGGGAGCGCCGCTTTGTGGGCGAACTGGACGTCCACGAAGCTCTCGTCGGCACCGGAGTCGATGAGGGCAGGGACGGAGAGCGTGTGCCCCTGCCAGGCGAGGGTGACAGTGAACCTGGCGGCACGGGTCCGGGATTGGGGATGGATGAGCCGGCTTACTCGGTACCCCCTGGCGAGTGAGCCTACTCTTTTTGCCGCCCTGGGAGGTGCAGAGGGACAGGAGTCGACGGCGTGCGCTGGGCTAGCGCAGTATATGCACAGTCCGTTCTGTTTCCGGTGCTCACGCTCTGCAGGGATCAGTCGGGTCCAACCCAGTTGCATGGGTTCCTCTCCAGCGGTGTTTGGGGGGGCGAGGGAGGCCGGGACAGGCCGAGAGAGGCCGGTAGAGGGAGGTGGAGACGGTCTGGGTGCGCTGTGGTGTTGGTGCGCCCGCTCGCGCCTGCGTTCCCGGTGGCGCTCGTCAATGGCTATGGAGAGGGAGACGAGTTGGTTCAGGGTCGCTGGTCTGTCTCTTCCAGCCAGGCTGTCCTTCATGGCCTCCCCTAGGCCCCGTCGGAAAGCGCTGTACAGGGCAGACTCGTTCCAGGGGCAACGGGCAGCGAGGATGCGGAACTCCGTGGCGTAGTCCGCTACGGAACTGGGACCCTGGGTGAGGGCGGAGAGAGCAGCGTCCGCGTCCTGTCCGTGGACGTCGTGGTCAAACACGGTCCTGAATTCAGCCACGAAGGCAGTGTAGTCCTGCATGTAGGCAGCTGCGCCCTCGCGACCCGCCATGACCCAACGGCGAGCCCGTCCCGTGGTTAGGTTGGCGATGTAGGCTATCCGAGCCGACGCAGTGGAGTACATACTTGGCTGGAGGTCAAACACGTACTCACACTGCATGAGGAACTCCCGGCAGAGGGTGAACGTCCCGTCGTAGGGGGCCGGGGAGGCGAGATGGGGCTCCCGGTTTGGTGGAGCGGTGGGGTTCAGGAACGGAGCCAGGCGGGCACTGAGCGCGGTGACCTGGTCGGACAGGGTGCAGACCAGAGTAGCGAGGCCCCTCAGTCGCTCGTCCTGGGCTTGCTGTTGGGCGGATACCTGCTGCAATTGCACAGCTTGGGTCTGTGGGAGGGCTTGGAGTAGTCCGGGAGGTGCAGGTCTCTCCTCCATGTTGGCTGGGTCCAAACGGGCCAGATCTTACTGTGAGGGTTTGGTTAGGGACCCAGGCGCAACAGGAAAGGAGGAGGCAAGGGACGGTAAAGCCCGGAGGGGCGATTTAATGAGATAACACAAAGGGGGACGTGGTAGTCGTACAGCCGATGGTCAGGCAGGAGCGTGGTAGTCGTACAGGCGATGGTCAGGCAGGAGCGGGGTTGTCGTACAGGCGATGGTCAGGCAGGAGCGTGGTTGTCGTACAGGCGTGGGTCAGGCAGGAGCAGGGTTGTCGTACAGGCGTGGGTCAGGCAGGAGCGGGGTAATCGTACAGGCGTGGGTCAGGCAGGAACTGGAGAGACGAGGAGGAGAGGTAGGGTGAGTGATAGTAATCACAAACGGGGAACGGGAAAAAACACTACAAAATACGGGTAAGGAGATTGTAGGCTAGGCTATACTTTACCACATGTGGGTTATGGTAAGATCTGGCGATGAGTGGAGTGTAGACCAGGTTCTTGTAGAGGTTGAAGGTGATTGCAGAACGAGGGACAGGTGTGGTGATGATAAATGGAAACCGGTGAGTAGAGCCGCGTCATCGTCGGAGACGAGCGCGCCGTTCTTGTCTTTGCGCACGGGCCGATGTGCTGGGCATGTCGGGATCCGACTCTTCGTCACCGGAGAGGGAGGAGACTGCCGAGTCCGCGGAGCTGGCCGGAGACGGGGAACGCCCGGCAGTGGGGGGAAACTCCGGAGAGTCAGAGCGTTGTATGCCCGGGCCGATGCGACGTGCGGTAGAGCGCGTAGGACGCCCCGAGCGCGCAGCGGGCCCAGAGGGGAGAGAGGGAGGCGGTTGTGGAGGCGAGGGCATGCGAGCCGTAACATCCTCTCCTTCTGTAACATGTGTTCTGTTGTTTGATAGGTACAATGAAACCGTTCAATGGAGGATGGACATCTCACATGTCTTGTCTCGTTCAAGCCCACTCTTTTATTTAATACCGCCTAAAACACATCTACTCGTCATGACATAACGTGCCTACGTATCACGTATCAGAACCTGTCACTACATCCCCCTTTCCAGATAAGAACCCCTTCTTATACAGAATCATGAATAACCATGTCAACCTAAAATAATGCCGCATCAATTAGGCTTAACAGTTCAGGGATTTCAGTATTAACAAGGAAAATAATTACTTTTATAAAGAACATTTTTGGCTTGTCTCTTTATGTATTATACCAACCATAAACTCACTGCTATGAACATTTTTGAAACGTATGCTCCAATAAACATATTATAACCATCAATAAAACATTTTCAGATATCAACAACATCTCTCTTCTCCTATGTGTGTGTGAGGGCTGGGGTAGACTGCCCAAACCCTTAATCTGAGTGAGGGGATTATTCTGCCCCTTGGGCACTCAGTGTCAGTGCTCACCTAACATAGTCCATAAGATGTGTTGGAGGCCTGCTTTCTCGGGCAGGATAACGTCTTAGGCACACCGGAGTCTGTTGACTGGAGTCACACTGGACAGGTGCGACAGGTGCACTCACTGTGCCCGGAGCGGCGTTCTCCTGCGATGTCTCAGGTACGTTGGTGGGTGTTTCCGGTGCCACAGGGGTCGGTGAGAGGTGGAATCGGTTTCTGCGCAGGGTGCCCCTGGGCGTCTCGATGACATAGGATCTCGGTGTCTCTGATGTAGACACCACTGTACCTCTCTGGGCCATGTCTTTGACCCACACATGCTCGCCTGGTTGCAGGTGTGGCAAGTCACGTGCTCTGTGTCTCTGGTTGTAGTTTTTCTGCTGCTTTTGTCTGTATCTCTGTTCCTTCCTTTTCAGGTTCCCCATGTCTGCACATGCTGGGTTGAGCTGTGATGGGATGATGGGGACAGTTGTTCCAATCTTCCTCCCCATAAGGAGCTCAGTGGGACTGTACCCATTAGCCAGAGGAGCAGCACGATAGGCCATGAGGGCCAGGTAAGGATCACAGGACTTCTTGAGGAGACCTTTGATTGTCCTCACCGCCCGTTCTGCCTCCCCGTTGCTCTGCGGGAACCGTGGGCTGGACGTCACGTGACTGAAGCTCCACTCTTGTGCAAACCTCCTGAAAGGCTCGGAGGCAAACTGTGGCCCATTGTCTGAGCGCAGCACTTCTGGTATCCCGTTACGAGCGAAGATGGACTTACAGTGCTCGATCACAGCTTCTGATGATGTAGATGTTAGCTTGGCTACCTCAAAGTACCTTGAGAAGTAATCTACAATGACTAAGTACTGTTTGTTTTCTATCTGAAACAGGTATGCCCCTACTGTTGACCATGGCCTTGCCGGGAACTCTGTGGGCATCATTGTTTCTCTAAGATTTGTTCTGTCACGGGCGCATGTGTCACAGTTCTCAATCATCTTAGTCAACTCCCTGGTGAGGCCTGGCCACCACACAGATTGCTTGGCTCTCTCCCTGCCCTTGGTTATGCCAAGGTGTCCCTCGTGTAGCTTGGACAGTATGTCGGCTCTGAGTGATGCTGGGATTACAATTCTGCACCCTTTTAGTAACAGGCCATTCTGAACTGTGAGCTCGCCCGAGTATGGCAGATAAGGCTCGAACCCCCTTCCAACTGAGAACCTGTCTGGCCATCCCTCTGTACAGTACTGCTTCAACTGTCGTAGTATGTCGTCATTGTCCTGGTGCGTCTGAATTTCTTTGAGCCTCCTCTCAGTCGCTGGCAGGCTAGCTATGACAGAGTCAGCATACAAGTTGATCTCTTATTCTTGTAGCCCATCTGCTGTGTCGTTCACAAGCGCTCTAGACAGCACATCAGCAGTAGCGATATCTTTGCCGGCCGCATGAGAGATGGTGTAGGAGAATCTCATTAACCGCATGCGTAGGCGCTGTATGCGCGGTGGGAGTTCGTCTAGGTTCCTCGAGCCCAGGAGCGGGACCAAGGGTTTGTGGTCCGTCTCGATTTCGAAGCTCTTCCCGACGAGGAACTCTGCGAACCTCTCACAGGCCCATGTGGAGGCCAACGCCTCCTTCTCAATCTGGGCATACCGCTGTTCGGTGCTGCTAAGTGCTCTCGAAGCGTATGCCACTGGCCTCCACTCTGTGTTGTCTCGCCGCTGAAGGAGAACGGCGCCCATCCCATACGATGATGAATCAGCAGAGACCAGCGTTTCAGCATTTGGATCGTACAGTGCTAACCCTGGGTAATGAACCTTTCAACTGAAGGGAGGGGATGTCTCTCTCTCATCACTGATTTATTCAGCTCGGTGAGGTCAGTACATATTCGCACCCCCCTGCCTGCGCTCTGAGGCACTACCACCATAGGCGCACACCACTCTGTGGGCTCCTCTACCTTTGAGATCACCCCTTGCTGCTCCATGCGATGAAGTTCATCTTTAATTTTGGGAAGGAGAGGGAGGGAGATGCGCCTGGGCGTCGAAAGGGAAAATGGCTTTGCCCCCGGTTTCAGTACAATGTGGTACTCACCCTCCATCTTGCCTAATCCAGAGAAGAGTTAAAGGAAAATGCTCGTTTTTGACAACCTGGACCTTATTTACGACATATTATAAGAAGTTTGACTCACCGAGATCACTTTTGTGTTGTTCGGAGGCCTGTAGAAGAAATTTAAAATCCAGCGCGAGCCAGTATATCCATGTAATGGCGTCGGACGGGGCAACGGGAATGCAGTTTCTCAAAATCCATTTTCGGCCGCTAAACGGTTGTTTTCATCAATTAGATTGGATGAATCGACAGTTGAGATTCCTCAACGCGAGCCATTGTTTCGGTTTTCAAATACGGGGTCTTTAGCCTCTGTAATATGATCTTTACACGCCTTTCCCCACTTGCTCCAGCACGCATGCGCACAGGCCAGCGCGCAGACTGGCTATTCTCCGGCTCACATTCTCTGCGCCGCATGCTGAAAATTCACCTGTTCAAGATGTGCCCTGGACCCTTCCTTTTAACACCTATTTTATTTGTTCTTGTACTTTGTCTTTAGCAACAGGTTAAGCTCTTAGACGCTTGTTTAGAAAGGAGATGCACTTATGAGTTCTAGCGAGCAGTGGTACTGTAGTGAAGCTGCAGTGTCACTAAGGAAAGACTAATGGGGTGCACCTGAACTGGGCCGCTGACAGAGGCTCTGATCACCCTCGGCTGGACTTGATTGCTGAGGGGTGGACTAAGAAAGCAGAGCCAGTCGGCAGTCTGGGGAGCGGAGCTTCATTTCCGTCAGGGCAACTAGTCTGACGAAGCAATTGTTAACTTGCACTCACGGGAGAGGATAACATGCCTGTCTAGCCCAGCTTAAACTATGCGCCCATGTACCAGTGTGCCGACTCAGGGTGATATCTAGTGTGTTTGCAATTGAGTGTGCCTGCCTATACAGGGTGATCCAGTGTGGACTTGATTGATGTTGCACATGGGCGATTGGAACTAAACCTTGCGTTGCATTTGTCTTTCTCTCTCTGGCTCTATCGTGTCCACTCTGCTGGCGCTGATGGATGGGTTGGACAGTCAAGGGGAGCCAGTGGTCCAGTTCCTGTTCATGCTTGGTTGTTGCCTACTCACCTTCCCATCTCCTGCATCACCTGCCACCTGTCTCCACTCTGCCCAGCTGCACCTCATCCCTCATTACTCTTAGCATTAATACCAGTCAATTTCCCTTGGTTCTCTGTAAGATCATCCAGTCATCTACCAAGTCTGCTCAGCTCTTCTGTCTGCCATATTTTAAGTTGTTTATTGAAATTGAGTTAAAGTAGTTTGTATGGGTCAAGCATCCTCCAGTTTGTATGACTCAAGATCTGTTTACTGCCATGTATATGGTTCACACATACTAGAAATTTGACTAGGGTTAAGGCATACACTGGTGACATGTTTTTAATTGTTTTGTGATCACTGTCTTTGTGATATTTTCTGATGACCAAGCCTTTGATCTAAGCAGAGCCTTAGCACATTATGGAGGAACCATGTCCCTTTCTTTTACCGATCCCTGAGAGCAAGACCTGTGAATGTCCTGAACAGTGTAGTGGCCACATTTGTTGGGAATTTGGGTGGAAATAGTGTTGAGCATCATTGCATAGTTTGACTGCCATTTCATACCAACATTAAGAGAAAGTGGAGAAGTAGGCTATACCTAGAAAATACTATAGGTGGGCAATTCGTTTGTACAGTCTGGTAGTTAAATGGTTAAAAATGGGCAAGCAATAACATTGGAGGGAAATGTATACTGACACTGATGATTGTTTCAGAAATGGCCTGAGACAAAATAATGAAATGTTATACATCAGTATTGTGAAACACTGAACATATTTTAATGACTGACAAGGAGAGAGGAAACAGTACAAGTTAATCAATATTAACTAGGCTCACTATGAACAGTGTGTATTATTGGCTCTGTTCTGACATCAGTGCACAGTTCATTCCACCACTGTGAGGCCAGGACAGAAAAGAGCCATGGCCGTTACAATCTGCCGTAGGGGGGCTTGGAGCAACTGGGGAACCAATCACCTCAAGGCAGCAGAGCTTGACCACAGCCTGGAGGTCGGAGGGAGCTGTTCATTTGCCCTGTAGGCTTGCACCACAGTCCTAAACTGGATGGGACAGTGCAGGGAGCCAGTTCTGAGAACGGAGTAGGGAAGTTTTGTGGAAGAGCATGGGGCCGTTGAACACCAGGTCAGCAGCAGCTTTCTCCAGGAGTCTGATGGCCAACGCTGCAGGATGGCAGCAAGTAGGGAGTTGCAGGAGTCCAGGCGGGAGATGACAACAGCCTGGATGAGCACTAGTGACGAATCACAGACAGATTTCTTTCCTAGCACAAAGTTTGATAAAAGAGATGAGTATTAGCAAAGGCAAGGAGAATGATTATATCAGTGTACAATGAGCTATGATGGGGAAGAATTACACTATTAATTTGATTTCCAGGCATGGCATATACATGGCATGCTTACTTGCAATGGTAATAATGCCTTCAGGTAATAACACTAACTATGCTTGATTAATTTGATGTATAATGTGGCAAATGCTATAGTAGCATCAGCCCCCTATAGCTAAATAATGCCAGACAAGATTACAGACTGTAATCAATGTATGAACAATGTCACATTGATCATGCTCAACATTATGTTAAAATTGAAATACATGAGACCTCCGAACGTAACGTTAGCATTAACCCTAAGCCGTTAGCATTAGCTACCGTTAGCATAGCTAGCCTATCAATATAGTTGATGTTAATATAAAGAAATGTAACATTAGATAATGTTAGCTAAGTTATTCAACATTGACCCACTTACCCTCTAGATCTTTTCCAACGATGTCCTAAAGTAACCACATGTCATGATCATTTGCATCATAGACATACGTTCATATCTATGATTAGCATCATCATAGCAGCTTCATTGCTCAAAGCATAGCATGTTAGCCGACGTCATTACATGACTTCCTATCCAATCAGAGGCAGAGTAGGGCGGGTCTTCCTATGGTGACGTGCTTTCCCGAGCTCGCAGGACTCACGAACGCGCGACCAGCGTCCCCGAGGCTCGTGCACAGCACATGTTTCAAATGGGCTCGTTACAGGTATTGGTGGCTTCAAAAACAAACAAAACCCCATTGAATTAAAAGTTTATATTGATTAGATTGGTCTCTGATGCTGAATGATACCGAGAAAAATTTTGTTTTCCTTTTCTAGCCCTATCTATCATCATCCACAAACCATGGGAAATAAGGGTCTTGGGCCGCATGCCGTGACGTGACTTGCAATACCGAGCTTGGCCTGAAAGCCCATGGTGGCTTCAATGCGCCAAGCTGATCCTGGGGGCTTGATCTGCAGGCCGGAGACTTCGAGGGGGCGGGTCAACTGTCAATCAATTTCTACTTTGGCCAATCAGAGGCTGACAATCGTCTTGTCAATCAAAAACTCATTTCGCCTGAAACGGTTGTCAATCACTTTTTATTTGGCGAATCGCCTTTCTCTAAGGCAGGGGTGTCAAACTCAAATACACAGCGGGCCAAAATTTAAAACTTGAACAAAGTCGCGGGCCAACATTGAACAAATGAAAATTTTAATATGGACCCAAACAAGTTTTGCTTTAACATTGAATATGCACTTATCACTTTCGCTTTTGGTGCGCATCAATGGTGTGCACTAATATATGTGAATACGCCCTCAGACACAAGTGTTGGTGCTCCATCTGCTCAGTAGAGAAGCTTGTAAAACCCTGACTGTCCTACAGCCAGGCAGACAGACAGACAGCCGGCATGCAGACAGACAGCCAGGCAGACAGGCAGGCAGACAGGCCGGCAAGAAGGCAGACAGGATTGAATGAACAGGAACAGAGCAAACACAGCGGCCGGCTAGGTCAACACAGGTGTCTTTATCACAGTGAGACGTTACATAACGTAAAGCTTCTGTTTTCTGCCTTTCTTTTCGCCATTTTTAAGAAGGGGTAACACGGTTACAGTTGTAGTATGAGATTGCTATGGCTGCGTTCCGAATCGCCTACTACCCTACTATATAGTATGCCAAAACAGAATGTAGTATGTCCCAATACATAGTATGCCACATGCAGTATGGCAAAAGTACCAGGATGACCTACTACATCCGGTCGTATTTTGCAGTATGCACGCCAGCAGGCTTTTCTGGCTATTCTGACCCACAATCCTTTGCGCAGCGGTAATGTGCGTCACATGCGCGAGTTGACAGCTGTAGACGAATGTCGCGTTATGGACAGCGACGGATGTGGGCTAATTTCAAGGCGCAATGTTATGACAAGGTAGTATGTCCCAATTGGATGCCTACTGCTTGCAAAGTACGTACTTTCTAAGGGCAGCTGTAGTAGGTACTGGTAGTAAGAAGTAGAAGTATGCGATTCGGAACGCAGCCCATGACTACTGTCACAGAAGAGAGGGCGTTTCTGGGTCCTTGACGCGCCAAACCAACAGCAGAGCATTATGGGATTTGTAGTATTAGCGGTGAATGCGCTGTATAATACTGGCGGGCCAGCTCTAGTAGTCATTTGGTATTGCCTCGCGGGCCAAATATAATTACACGGGCCAGAGTTTGACACCCCTGCTCTAAGGAGAAGGGGTGTGAGACGCAAAGCTAATTTGTCATTAATAAGTGTCAGCTGCGGACGATCAAGCGAACATATTGGACGTCTTTCGAGGTAAGGGAGATTGACACAAGTAACATAACAATAAGCAGTTATTTTAACGTATTTTCAATTAGTTATAACATTGACAGCGCCTAAATGCTCACATTTAAGAACGTAGACGAAGATGCTGAGATGCCTAACGTTAGCTAAATAGCTAGTTAGTGTATACATCCATGATCCTAGCCGTCACAACGTGGCTAGCTAGGTGTAGGCTATTCTTGACCCAAGTTAACATTAGCAAAGCGGTGTACCTGCGCACATGCACAAACAGAGCAGTGCTTCTACAAAGAAATCTATCATATTTATTTTCTCATGTAAACACTGGGAGTTTGGTGTTGCCAAGCAATAGACTCTTTTGCACAAGCTCCACTACTTCCTGAAATTCTACAGGCATCCTTATTTCCTGTCCTATACCATTGGATGGAAGTTATTAATCAGGTGTGCCGCTTATATAGATAAACAAATAGACAGGTAGGTGTGTATATATATACACAGTATGCATGATTATGTTCTGTTAAAAATATATAATTTGTTGACAGGAAACCAAGAGGTACAAGAGAGTGGAAGAGAGGGGACAGGAGGAGAGGACATAGAGATGAGAGGTGAGATACCTGATGTTAGCCAAAGAGACACTACATTAATTAGATGCTGGCAAGTTTCAAAAATAATGTGGATGGATGGGTGGGTGGGGGTGTGTGTGTTTATAGCTTGTTTATGTTTTGTTAATTTGTGGACAGGAGATGAAAATGGACACCACAGTGGAGGAGAGGTGACAGGAGGAGACCAGCATGGACAAAAGACAGGAGGAGAGGTGACAGGAGGAGACCAACATGGACACCAAGGTGGAAGAGAGGTGACAGGAGGAGACCAACATGGACACCACAGTGGAAGAGAGGTGACAGGAGGAGACCAACATGGACACCACAGTGGAAGAGAGGTGACAGGAGGAGACCAACATGGACACCAAGGTGGAAGAGAGGTGACAGGAGGAGACCAACATGGACATCAGAGTGGAGGAGAGGTGACAGGAGGAGACCAACATGGACAAGAGTGGAAGAGAGGTGACAGGAGGAGACCAACATGGACATCAGAGTGGAGGAGGCCAGGCTGGGAGAGAGGTGACAGGAGGAGCTAGTCTCATGTTTCTAATAGATGGTGTGTTCTCATCAACATTCACTTAAGTTGTGTCCTCTCTGGATGACCTCCACTGCTCTCAGTTAAAGATGATATTAATCCAATATGATGCGTGTTGTTCTTTATAGATCTAGCCTCTTCATTTTGCTCTCAAAGTGCACCAGATTGAAGCACCACAACTAAATGACCTCGGCATTACAAAAATCCTGCGTACAGCCCTGGTCCTGAATGTTTCAGAGGGCAGATGATAACCTCCTTCTAATCAAGGAGCAGGTGTTCATAACTCTGTCTGCATCACTACACTATGGTGACATTTTGGTTGTACCGTCTGATCACAACACTAAGAGTTCTAATCTAATTTTTTAACCTATCTGTCTACATGTCTGTCTGTCCATCTCTATCTTTCATTGTCTGCCCCTGTTTTATTATTGTATCTGAGGCTTCACGTTTGGTGATGGGACCTCAGTGGGTGAGAACAGACATGCTGAATAGACATAAAGATCTAGCAAGGGCGTAGGTTTGGTTTCAACATTGGTAGGGACCATATAACAGTGTAGCCTGCATACACAATTTTTGCTGGGGACGAGAGGTTAAAGCTCTTATATATTCATATATTTATGAAATTGAATAATACTAATACAATGTTGTTAGTCTACTGTATCACATCCTGCCTGCTGCGTCCCTCCACTCTCGACTTTTGCTGCTGCTGCGTCCCTCCACACTCTCTCTTGGTTGCTTGTGCGTCCGTCCACTCTCACTACTGCTGCTGTTTCATGCATAAAAATGATTTGATTAAAATTGAGATTTTCATTGGATTTTTAGACTGACATTCAATTCATAAATTGATATATCTGTCCATTGGGGGAGTAACAAAATACCAGACAGTAGGCAATACCAATTGCGAAATTCCACAATCCTGGTTTTACAAAGCTATAGCTAATAGCCCATCGGCTAGTATTCATTGCGGACACTTACGGTCATTAGTTGTGAGGACGCCATGATGTCCTATTCAATTAAATCTCTGGTGGGCAGCTAATGTATAATAATGTAATGGCTGCTGCTATCCTAATGTTACAGGATGATAGAAGGCATCTTAACAGTTCGCTAGCTAGCCAGCTTATATCACCGGTTGATAATTTGCCACAATGGAAAGACAAGTGATGTTAGTTTAGATAACATTAGCTATTACCAACCTAGCTGGTTTTCATGTGGCTACTGCCTAAGGTTAGCTACTTAGTTTACCAGCAGCTAGCTAACCTAGCTAACGCTAACGTTACTTACAGTTGCGGAGAAAAAGCTCCTGATATCCCTCATCCTCTTCAGAGGGGGAGGCGACATTGTGGTGGATGTAGCCTACCTAAATGGCTGTCAGAATCACAACTGTATGGCTTGCTGTCAGCGTCTGTCTGTACCCTACTAACACAGTGGGTTGCAGCAACGTTGCACATAAGTTGTACTTAGGTAAGTTGCAACGTTACCATCAGGCGATGTTGTGACAACGTCCATCTAAGGTCGAAAATAACTTTACCCTCCTTAAGTCTAATTAGACTTTTCTGCAACGTTGCAGAAACATTGGCAATATGGGTCCCTGCAACGTCATTAAATAACGTTGCAGTGACGTTGGATTAAAGTCCTATTAGGCTAGCAATCGGGCTATCCCGTGACGTCACTGCTTGCTTGGTTCACAGTTGAAGTAGGCAGGATTCATTGCCAAACTGCTCCTGTCTTTTGTTCTTTTTTTAAATTTTCGCTTATATCCTTCATATTGTACTGTATTTTGAGGTGAATAACTCATCTTAGAAATGTTATTGATTGTATATTTCCCTGTTTGTTATAAATTTAATGCTTTTCATTAATTAAAACTAACGTTTCGGTGTCGACCAAGATATCATTTTTCCATTCATTTATCAAATCCCATTCATTCTCTCGGCATTATGGAACACTTCCACTAGGGGGCGATGAGATTACTTTCCCTCCCTATAGATGGGTTCGCCGTCTACGTCACAGCCGGGTGCGCACGCAGCCTCTTTTGGAAAAAGGAACGAGCGAACGAGGAACGAACTCGCTAGCCACAGTAGCTCCGTTTCATGTAGCTAATTATGCCTAAAAGCTGCTGTGCTGTGAACTGTACAAACAGAAAAGGACAAGATGATGGCCTCAGATTCTTCAGCATCCCCTCGAGATGTCCCCCTTTTCAGAGGAACCGTCGAAAGCTGTGGTTTAAAGCCATAAAGAGAACAGATTGGGGACCAACAACACCACAGTGTGGTGCGCACTCATCTCTGGTAAGTTATCTAGCTAACGTCACCTCGGGGGTTTTTTCCTCATCAAATTACATTGATTTGACTGTTGGTTTAGCTATTTATTTGTTTACTTACCGGTAATAATTTAAGTAAACAGAAGTAACTCATAACCTGCACGCTAAACTAAGTTCTGGAATTGGAAGCCCAATGCTAGCTAGCTAACGTTAGCTAGTGCTAGCTAGCACGCTACCTAGTGTTAGCTAGCTAAGTCAAGGCCCGAACTTGACCAACGTTTAGACAATATTGAAAATACTCCGACAAACTATTGCAAACCTTTTTTCTGTTACTGCTGGCTTTGTGTTCGCCGCGAACATTGGCAGAAAAATAAGCAAGCGAACGGTCTGAGCTGTTCTAATCTAAAATGGCCGCTGCACATGTGAATTGTTTGTTTGTTTGACTGCTGAATTTGGGAGCTCGCTCGTGTCAGGCTTTCTGAGGCCATCACGAATCTTAGGCTAATTTTACATAGGCAAAGGTGAAGGCGAAGCCAAGATAATGCTTTATATATTTTCCATTTGTCTGGAAAGTAGGAGACTGAGAACAATGCCACCCACGAGGTAAGCGGGTTACCATGGACAATAGCGTTATAGCTCGAAACAAAGATGGAGGCAGCTTTGTTTGCCACATTAGTAGTATCGGTGTGTATTGTTGGAGTACACGAGTCAAAAACAGGCGTTCCTGTTAAAACTGCGAGTAGTAACGCGTGATTCACGGGCCTTATACATTTAATCTGTGCACTGCAGTGGCTAATGCCTAAACTAGCTTCATGTTTCCCACACTGATTGACCGCCATTGACCGCATCTGTCCTGGGCCGGCAGAGAATCAAAAAAATAGAATAGTGGCGTGTCACTAATTACTTATCGGCTGTAATGACTTGTTGAATTGTTGTTTTAGTCGCTTCTTCCCCTCTGCCTACTTTCCCATAGGGTCCTTATGTGTTTATAAACTTAATATTTTTTTGTTTATTGGGCAGACTATTGCAGTGTGGAGTTTCTGGGGGAGGACACTGTCGGTTGTACCAGTATCCTGGCTCTCCAAAAAGGATGGGGTAAGAACATGTTTGTGTGTTTGGTGTGCTACTTTTCAATTGTACAGGGAAGCGGCTACTAATGGTTTCACTCACAGTTGCAGATGTGTTCCTGGCCAATGAATGAGTCAGCCAACGGATAAAGAGCTGTGTGGAACCTAACCCTGGCTGGGCGCTCCACAGAGTCCGGGTTTTCCCAAAGTCCACAACTGGTACTGTTTGCATTTTAAGCTATTAAAAAATACTGATGGGGGTGGGGGGAAGATCATGACTCATTATTCTGAGGAAAAAAGGATGTCTGAAATGTATTGATTATGGTACTTTATGCACACAGATCATTACGAAGGTGCCAGGCTCATGGCAAAAGTCTTTGAGCAGCAGTCGTCAATGGACGAGTGCCAAGACGTTCGAAAGAGACGGCGCAACACATGCTATCACTCCAGTGACGAAGGTAATATACTAAAGTGCATTCAACAGTCCCAAAAGAGTAGTACTTTTGAAATCGAGTAATCTGAGCTAATTTACTGATATTCCACTAGATATTCCAAGCCCCGGGCAGCCATTGGTCCCCACTATGCAGGCCAAAGACCAGGTGCCGGAGTTGAAAGGCCTCTGCCAGCGGTCCAGTACAATCCACGTGTGCTGTACAATCCAGGTATGCATGTTTGTGTTAAGAATGAAATGTCTATGCCTACTGCACACTGATAGTTGGACTATTTTTTATTTATTTTGAATACCATTTTACTCATCTTGCAGATTTTCCGAGCTCATCCCCTGTGAGCGAAAACCATGCGAGCCCAGGCTTCATGTATAGCACCCCAGCCAGACCAGGTAAGAGTGGCATGTACTGCTGTGGTGTTTTGATGTCTACCTGTTAATGTCTTAATTTATTTTCCTTCAAATGCCAGAAGCCAAATTATGCTGCCAACACCATACAGTTTCCTGCTAATCCCTTTCCTTTATCCCTTTTGTTTTTCAGTTAGGTCTGTGATGCCGTCGCCCAATAAAACGGCTCCAGCACCATTGACTCCATGTACCCCTCTACCTAATCGATGCTGCTCTGCAGATGCTGGTATGGGACTACTTCATGTTGCATGCAGGGATATATTTTGAGTTTCATTTAGTTTTATGTCAATGTTCTTATAGCCACATCTGTGTTTATCTAGATTTCCAGAGGTCTGTACATCAGCAGTTCTCAGAGATGCGGGAGCAACTCCGTGAGCTTGCACGGACTGTGAGGGAACTGGCCCAGAGCACGCGGCCTGTGGAGTCTGGAGCCCAGGGAGAAGTGCTGGATGTACTGAACCCTGCCCAAACGGACGAGGAGCTGCAGGTCTCTGTGGCCAGGTTGAAGGACCGGGAACATCAGAGGAAGATCGTGAGTGTCTGCAGGGCGGAACTTTGTCTTATTTTTGCAGTGCAGGGAAGGGTACAGTAAATGACTGTCTTTGTTTTGCAGACACAATACCTAGGTGCCATTGGTGGCAGAGACTTGGCGGACACAGTCCGGCGGGTGCTGTCAGCTGTAGCCACACATGCGGTGTGGAGCGCCTACAGTGTGCACGGGAAGAAGGGGAAGAAGCCACTGAAGAGTATGACACTCTTCAATGTTCTAACACGTAAGAAATGGTTCATATTTTGAATATTTTTTAATACATTGTCTTTGTTCCATGACCGATGTGAATTGAAACCATTACCTTTCTTGATAACTTAAAGGTGCAGTGATGGTCTCCATGCCGAAGGCTACGATGGCGGAGGTGGCCGCCCAGCTGCAGGAGACATTGAAACATGCCCCTGCTAAATGCAGAAGGGTAAGTGATGTCTTTTTTTTTGGTTTCTCCTACCCAGTGTGACTGCATGGTTCCAAAGATTGTGTACCACTTTTTTGTGCATGTATGTGCGTTGTGTATTTACGGCCATTTCATTGTGTCTTTAGGTATCTGCAGAAGTCCGCCTGAGCACAGCCCATCCAAGCACAGTCCATCTGAGCACTCCCCAGCATTCTGATGAGGAAGACTTCCCTTCCTAGCTGCCCCCCAGCCCATCTGAGCACAGCCCCCCCCCCCAGCCCATCTGACGCCCACCCGCAGCCCATCTGAGCACAGCCCCCCCCCCAGCCCATCTGAGCACAGCCCCCCCCCCAGCCCATCTGAGCACAGCCCCCCCCCCCAGCCCATCTGAGCACAGCCCCCCCCCCCAGCCCATCTGAGCACAGCCCCCCCCCCCCAGCCCATCTGAGCACAGCCCCCCCCCCCCAGCCCATCTGAGCACAGCCCCCCCCCCAGCCCATCTGAGCACAGCCCCCCCCCCCAGCCCATCTGACGCCCACCCCCAGCCTATCTGAGCACAGCCTGCCATTTTTTTTGTAAATAACTGTTTTTGTATTATTTTTTTTAATCCTTTTTGTTTTTAAACTTGTTTATCATGTTGCAGGCCAGACATTGTGTACTTTTTTAATAAAATAAATTGTTCTTGACTGAATGGTGTTGTGTCATAACTTTTGTACCATAATTTTGCTTGCTGCATTGACTATGACATTAATAGGCTCTTTGCACAAGCTCCACTACTTCCTGACACTCTACAGGCGTATTTCTTTCCTGTCCTATACTAGTGGATGGAAGTGATTGATCAGGTGTGCTGCACACCGGATTCATCGCTATTGCTATCCAATAGTATAGGACGGTAAAGAAATATGCCTGTAGTTTCAGGAAGTAGTGGAGCTTGTGCAAAGAGCTGATTTGTTTTGTAATGCAAATTATAAATGTAGCCAACGGAAGTGTAGACCACGTTGCAGCAACGTAACAAAGTAATATATAAACGTGTATACAACGTTGCAGCAATATACATCGAAATCATCGCGGAAATCACAACGTTGTGTACACATTGCAGGCACGTTGCAGACACGTTGGACCTGCACGTTGCAGCAACTTGTGTGCAGATACCGCGTTTGCGTTGCATGCACGTTTAACTTGACGTTGAGTGGACCATACAAAAGTCTAAATTGCACGTTTCTGCAACATTGCTGCAACCTGATTGTGTTAGTAGGGTAAGGCTGTTCTTCAGATCAAGCGAAAATTTGAAAAATGCAATGATCTATCTCAGACAAATGAGCCAATCGTGAGTTTAAAAAATATAAAAATAATACTGGGATGGCACATTCACAGTGGAGGAAACGGGGTAGGCTAACGGTCTAATATCTATAATGCAAAATAATTGGTACGGTCAAGGTTGCTTAAAAGTTGGTAGGGACAATTTGGGCCTCCCAAAATGTTGGTAGGGACATGTCCCGACCGTCCATACGCAAACCTACGCCCTTGAGATCTAGGCATGGGCAGCATCTTTCCATCCATTTAAAAATAATATGTATTATTTTATGCCAACCTACATTCAGTCTAGCCCTAACCTCTTAGAGTGCAGGAAGTGTCGGCCAGCTGTGTCGTGTGTCTCCATTCTCAGCGTCAGTACATCCAGTTTGATGGTTCACCTGGGCCAGTAGACTAAGCAGAGCCTCGACCCAAACAAGGTGTCCTGAATGGTCTCCCAGGTCCGCCTTGTACAACTGAACTGTCAGCCCAGTGTTTCAGTGTGGTCTACAAGCTATTCAATAAAACCTGGAGAAAATGATCTGTATCTTGTCTTTACACTTACAGCACACATGCTGCACAAATGATAACCTTAATTGTATGACACTTGTTTTGTCAAATGCACAAGGGTATCTCTGACTTGGCTAGACTGTGGATGTGGCGACTAGTCCAGGCCAGTCAGCATGGTATAAGCTGCATACAGGTGAGCGGAAGCTGAAACGCTTGTTCCTTGGCTAGGCCCAAGGCAGCTTGCCAGCAGGGTCAGGCCTGTGCCGGGAGGTCAGTACATTAGAACCCCCTTAGGCGGGCTGTATGTATCCTAGGTTCTCAAACTTATATTTGTGGTATAGAAAGGTAGAACTTGCTTGGTTGATTATGTAAGTGTGTGTGTGTGGGGTGCTGTTGATTTTCCTCCACACATCTCTCAGCCATATGTTTCCCCTATGTGGATCTGAAAACAGTGATGGGGATTAAATTAGGTTGCTAAGAGAACTGCTAGTCACCAGAATCATTCAAGAACATAACCTGTGCTGGAATACTAGTGTATGAACAAATCAATACAAGTAGAGCACATCTACTGACAGGCTGGCTGAATGACTAGAAGACTGACTTGGGACCTCCACTGAGGACATCCCAAACTGGCTATGGATCAGTAGTGATGCTCCCCTGCCCCTGTAGTCCAGGCATTTTATGACATAACCTTGAACAAATTGCAACATAAATAATTTCAACTGTTGTAGTGTCATACATATGTTCTTTATAACATATCAGTTAGTCCCCCCAAATCCCAGTGGTGGAAAGTAATGAAAAATATAGATGGAAGGTATGTGACAAATATACCAATTTCCAATTTTCGCCTATGTAAAAGAAAATGGTTTATGCATGTTTTCTTGTCTGATGTCCACACAACACTGTCCCCAATCAACCAGAAACTATATAGGATGCATCACAGTGCATATACAGAAATATATTTTTAATTCTATTGGCATTTGGTGAAGAGAAAAGGGGTGAATGTCACACATATTGCAACAGAAAATCTGACGTGTATTAATCAAATAGCTCAAGAGTCTAGAACCCTGGAGAGGACAGTCTACAACCCTGGAGAACAGTCTACAGCCCTGTAGAGAACAGTAGAACCCTGGAGAACAGTCTACAGCCCTGTAGAGAACAGTAGAAACCTGGAGAGGACAGTCTGAGACGTAGAACCGTCCATAGCAGAGCAGCCAGGTGCTAGAGGGTCCACTTCAGATACCTGTGGGAGAAAATCACATGCGCGCGCGCGCACACGCACACACTCACACACACACGATTAGAGGGTCCACTTCAGGAGAGAAGAGAACATGAGCAGGATGATAATAATAATAATAATAATAACTAGAAAGTACATTTCCTGGAGAAAATGTGAGGTGGGCTAGCTGCTGCAGCTGTATGTAACAGCTACTGCTAGAACTACTACGGACCAGGCAATCTCCATGCACCCACCGGCGAAGACCGTGCGTCTCTAGCCCAATCAGGGACTGAGTTGTGGGGTCTGTGGCGTGGATAGTGGCGTGGTGGTGAGACTCCACCCCCTCAGGTCAGAGCCAGTCGGGGACAGTGTACCCCTCTCCCGGCCACCTACCTGACTCCACCATGAAGACCTCTGGGCAGTCTCCTTGCACCCACTGGTGAAGACTGTGTCTCTAGCTCAATCAGGGGCTGAGTTGTGGGGTCTGTGGCTTGGTGGCGAGACTCCGCCCGCTTGGTTAAGAGCCAGGCGTGAACAGTGTAGGCCGCACCGGGCTATCCACCTGCCTTCACCAGTGAAGACCGTGTGTCTCCAGCCCACTCAAGGGCTGAGTTGTGGTGTCCGTAGCATGTTCAGTCGCGTGGTGGCGAGACTCCGCCCCCTTGGGTCAGAGCCGGTCGTGGATAGTGAAGGCCATGCCGGGCTACCCACCTGCCTTCACCAGTGAAGACTGTGTGTCTCTAGCCACCTCAGAGGCTGTGTTGTGAGGTCCGTGGCGTGGATAGTGGCGTGATGGCGAGACTCCGCCCCCTCCGGTCAGAGCAGGTCGGGGGCAGTGTACTGACATCCGGGCAATCTCCATGCACCCACCAGTGAAGACCGTGCGTCTCTAGCCCACTCAGGGGCTGAGTTGTGGGGTCTGTGGCGTGGACAGTGGCATGGTGGTGAGACTCCGCCCCCTCAGGTCAGAGCTGGTCGAGAACAGTGTACCCCTCTCCGCGCCACCTACCCGCCTTAACCAGTGAAGACTGTGTGTCTCTAGCCACCTCAGAGGCTGTGTTGTGAGGTCCGTGGCATGGATAGTGGCGTGATGGCAAGACTCCGCCCCCTCCGGTCAGAGCAGGTCGGGGGCAGTGCACTGACATCCGGGCAATCTCCATCCACCCACCAGTGAAGACCGTGTGTCTCTAGCTCACTCAGGGGCTGAGATGTGGGGACAGTGGCGTGGATAGTGGCGTTGTGACGAGACTCCGCCTCCTCGGTTCAGAGCCGGTCTAGGACAGCGTACTGCTCCCCGGACCACCCACATGCACCCAACTGTGAAAACTGCATCTTTAGCCAACTCAGGGTCTGAGATGTGGGGACGGTGGTGTGGATAGTGGCGTGGTGGCGAGACTCCGCCCCCTCAGATCAGAGGTTGTGGGGGGCAGGTCAGTGATTGCCAGGTCATCCCAATGCACCCCTCATTGGAGACCATGTGTCTATAGCCCACCCCGGGCGGACCAGTAGCTGTGGAGGTGTTGCAGTAGGTGTTTGTTATAAGTACTGCTAGTACTACACTCAAAAATAGATTAGACCACTCATCATAACTCATAGTTTTATTGAGTTCAATAGCTGAAAGAGGAGAAAATATATTAATATGAGTTTGCAGCCTGAAAAAGAGTGTCATTCTGAATATTTCTTTGAGGAAGAAAGGAAGAAAGAAAGAAAGAAAGAAAGAAAGAAAGAAAGAAAGAAAGAAAGAAAGAAAGAGAAAGAAAGAAAGAAAGAAAGAAAGGATGGAAGGAAGGAAGGAAAGAGAAAGAAGGGAAGGGAAGGGAAGGAAGGAAGGATGGAAGGATGGATGGATGGAAGGAAGGATGGAAGGATGGAAGGAAGGAAGGGAAGGGAAGGAAGGAAGGAAGGAAGGAAGGATGGAAGGATGGATGGATGGAAGGATGGATGGAAGGATGGAAGGAAGGATGGAAGGAAGGATGGAAGGATGGATGGAAGAAAGAAAGAAAGAAAGAAAGAAAGGAAGGAAGGAAGGAAGGAAGGAAGGGGGAAGGAAAGAAAGGAGGAAGGAAGGAAGGAAGGAAGGAAGGAAGGGGGGAAGGAAAGAAAGGAGGAAGGAAGGATGGATGGAAGGAAGGAAGGAAGGATGGAAGGATGGAAGGAAGGATGGAAGGATGGAAGTAAGGGAAGGAAGAAAGGAAGAAAGGAAGGAAGGAAGGAAGGAAGGAAGGAAGGGAAGGGGAAGGAAAGGGAAGAAAGGAGGAAGGAAGGATGGAAGGAAGGAAGGAAGGAAGGAAGGATGGAAGGAAGGAAAGGAAGGAAGGAAAGAAAGAAAGACGGAAGGAAGGATGGAAGTAAGGGAAGGAAGGATGGAAGGAAGGAAGGAAGGAAGGAAGGAAGGAAGGATGGAAGGAAGGAAGGAAAGAAAGAAAGAAGGAAGGATGGAAGTAAGGGAAGGAAGGATGGAAGGAAGGATGGAAGGACGGATGGAAGGAAGGAAAGGAAGGAAAGGAAGGAAGGAAGGAAAGAAGGAAGGAAAGGAAGGAAGGAAGGAAGGAAGGATGGAATGAAAGAAGGAAGGAAGGATGGAAGGAAGGAAGGAAAGGAATGAAGGATGGAAGGAAGAAAGGAAGGAAAGGAAGGATGGAAGGAAGGAAAGAAAGAAAGACGGAAGGAAGGATGGAAGTAAGGGAAGGAAGGATGGAAGGAAGGATGGAACGAAAGGAAGGAAAGGAATGAATGAAGGATGGAAGGAAGAAAGGAAGGAAGGAAAGGAAGGATGGAAGGAAGGAAGGAAGGATGGAAGGAAGGATGGAAGGATGGATGGAAGGAAGGAAAGGAAGGATGGAAGGAAGGAAAGAAAGAAAGGAAGGATGGAAGGAAGGAAAGGAATGAAGGATGGAAGGAAGGAAGGAAGGAAGGAAGGAAAGGAAGGATGGAAGGAAGGATGGAAGGAAAGGAAGGAAGGATGGAAGGAAGGAAAGGAATGAAGGATGGAAGGAAGAAAGGAAGGAAGGAAAGAAGGAAGGACAGAAGGAAGGAAGGGAAGGGAAGGAAGGAAGGAAGGAAGGAAGGAAGGAAGGAAGGAAGGAAGAAATGAATATGAATTAGTCATAAAAGGGTGGCATTACAGAGAGCCTGCACGTGTCCCCAAATTCAAATCCCAACTGACACTGTGAGCATCCTCTCATTCACTTCAATGGAAAGGCATGCCGGCTTCAGACAGCTCTCTCTCAAAAAGTATAAAGGTGCCAGCCTAGATATTGACACCGTAGGAATCCTGAGAAAATGCTGAACATTTAAGGCTATGATATGTCTGTGTAGCTTAAAAACTCTAGGCATGGCGACGAGTTAGAAAAAGGGTAAAAATGCAAAATTAGCAGCTCAAAAGGTAGAGTGTGGGCCCATACGTTTCAATGGAGAGCGCAGTTGCCAAACAAATCGTCATACAGCAAAAATTATAAGTCACACGGCTAAGATACTTACATTGTACGAATCAGCACAGTTGTGTGAAAGTTTTGATGTATAATATGTGTGTGAGCTTTCAAAACTGTAGGAGTGTCAGCAGTTTACAAAATGTGTAAATGTGACCGCCGCTGGTAATTTGGTCCTCAACTAGGCATTTTCATTTTTCAGTTTTTTACAGATTATGAAAGTGCAGATTGTAAGCTTTCAAATGAGGTCTCATACATTGAAATCTGAACATATTTGAAGAAGATATGCTTATTTGAATGCTAGTACTGCCAAATCAACTTAGCTGAGAAATATCCCTCCAAAGTTCTCCAACATTTTCACACCTCTGACTGCCAGGTAATGGGCGTGAACAATGGCCTGGTAACCCCTCCCCCAGCCACTCCCCCACTGGACGATCTGTCATTATCTGTCAGAGTGGCTGTCAACTTGGGGTATTAACTGAGAGTGGCTGCCAAGTGAGGTGCTCTCTCACTGATGACCCCACACTCTGAGTCAGTATTAATCTTGTGTTGTGAATGCAGTTAAGAACAATATAAGATGAAGTTCAAATTTAACGTTCTTTATTGTCACATACATGATATAAAGTACAAGCATAAGTAGTTAAGTGTACAAAAAAAGGCAACTGTCTAAGTGTTAAAGTGTACAGTCAGTTGTCTGTTTTATAGACAAGGTGCATAGTGTTCATTGTGATCAAGTGTACAACAAAGTAATAACAGTCCCCAGCTCAATACTCAAGGTAATAACAACAGTACTCAGCTCAGTATTCAATATTCTAACAATGCAGTCTGTGCAAGTGTTGGCAAGTCTGTGCAAGAGAACAAGCAACGCTTCAGTATACAAACAGGAAAACAGGAAAGGCTGTGGCCTTTCTCCTGCAGTGCTGTCCGTCCTGATGATCTGCAGTGAATCTACCAGCGGACAGTCTTGTTCTGAGCTGCTGTGGAGTTTGGCGGGGGACATGTGACGTCTCGTCCCTCATCAGAACAGAACTCTCTGATCTTGTCAAAGAGATACGTCTGTCTGGCCATGTCCAGTCCGGGTGGGGCTTGCACAAGAAGACCTTCTCTGGGGGGCAGGACATCAGGCTTGCGCAGCAGCTGAAACTCGACTGCCGGTGCATCACGGTGTTCTCTGGCCACAACCATGCCAGGTCTCTCAGTATCAAAACTGCAATAGAATAGAAGGAAGAAAGTACATTAAACTATTGCCCACAGTACTGGCACTCCATATAGATAAAATAGTACCAGAATGTGTTGATTAAATAGACTAGCTAATGCATGATAGGATGAACGTATTCTCACCTGTTGTGCAAAATCAAAGCTGTAGTGCATAGTGATCTTCTTGCTGGCTGGTATGGAGGGGCCCAGGGAGAGCTGAAAAAATCCTCACCTTTTTGCTCATCCTGTAACCAAAACAAAAAACAAAGGTGTCAGACTACCATAGCTCTCATGCTCTCTCATTCTGTTTCTCTCTATAATATAGCTACCTAGCTCGATATTAGCTGCCACGCTGGCTAGTTTAGGAACAAAGGGCTAGCTCAGCTAACTAGCATGTTGGCTAACGTTAGCTAGCTAGCCTTTGTTAGTTTGTTATGCTAGCTAGACTTAGTCACTTGTTTAGAAAGGAGCTACTGCTAAACGACTAACGTTAATGTAATGTAAACAGCACAGATAGTATAAAGATCAGCTTACCCCAAAGCAAAGCAGAATGCTTGGCGGTGGTGTGAATCTGCTACGTCGTTCGCGTTCGCTTGGTAGCAACTTGCTTTGCTGATACAGTCATCTCTGTTTCACAGGTCATCAAGAATAAACTCCGTGTACGAACGAGTCCTGCTCTGCTGGAGTTTTAGCTGCTCTTAAAACTCTTTCCATGTCCTGGATGCCATCCCCGTCTTCTCTTTAGCAAAAGCTGTAGCATCCTTGGTTAAACTTGGAACTGAATGTAAACAGCCGGCGTGTTGGTGAAGGGTGGGGGCGGAGAACCCGGAAGCAATAGCCAATGAAACCAAATCATGCTAATCGATCTGCCCGCCCCCAAGCCCGGCTCGAAATCAGCTAAAAACGAGCTTAGTTTGCAGACTAATTAAACGTATTTCGTGAACCTAAAACTGTTGTCTGTTATAGTAAGTGGGTTCTTCACAACTTCAACTTTGGTAATACAAAATAAAACAAAAAACGAAAAAAAACGTTTTTTTATGTATTTTGCCCTCTAGCGCATTTCGGGGTTTGCCGAGTTGCGGACCAAATCACCAGCCGCTGTCACAAATATTTTAAAAGCAACAGCTGCCACCACTCTAAAAACATAATGATACTGAACATTCCACCAGCAGTTTCAATGGCACAAAAATGACTATTAAAAGTTAAATTACTAAAAAACTATAAAAAATATCAAAAATCTGAATACATCTGTTAAAGAGCTAAACATCGTGAACATTTTAAAGTTTGAATGAAGTTTCTAGCACAAAGTATGAAGAACTAGTTAACGTCCAAAAAAGCGGGGAGAATAATAATAACTAGAAAGTACATTTCCTGGAGAAAATGTGAGGTGGGCTAGCTGCTGCAGCTGTATGTAACAGCTACTGCTAGAACTACTACGGACCAGGCAATCTCCATGCACCCACCGGCGAAGACCGTGCGTCTCTAGCCCAATCAGGGACTGAGTTGTGGGGTCTGTGGCGTGGATAGTGGCGTGGTGGTGAGACTCCACCCCCTCAGGTCAGAGCCAGTCGGGGACAGTGTACCCCTCTCCGGGCCACCTACCTGACTCCACCATGAAGACCTCTGGGCAGTCTCCTTGCACCCACTGGTGAAGACTGTGTCTCTAGCTCAATCAGGGGCTGAGTTGTGGGGTCTGTGGCGTGGTGGTGAGACTCCGCCCGCTTGGTTAAGAGCCAGGCGTGAACAGTGTAGGCCGCACCGGGCTATCCACCTGCCTTCACCAGTGAAGACCGTGTGTCTCCAGCCCACTCAAGGGCTGAGTTGTGGTGTCCGTAGCATGTTCAGTGGCGTGGTGGCGAGACTCCGCCCCCTTGGGTCAGAGCCGGTCGTGGATAGTGAAGGCCATGCCGGGCTACCCACCTGCCTTCACCAGTGAAGACTGTGTGTCTCTAGCCACCTCAGAGGCTGTGTTGTGAGGTCCGTGGCGTGGATAGTGGCGTGATGGCGAGACTCCGCCCCCTCCGGTCAGAGCAGGTCGGGGGCAGTGTACTGACATCCGGCAATCTCCATGCACCCACCAGTGAAGACCGTGCGTCTCTAGCCCACTCAGGGGCTGAGTTGTGGGGTCTGTGGCGTGGACAGTGGCATGGTGGTGAGACTCCGCCCCCTCAGGTCAGAGCTGGTCGAGAACAGTGTACCCCTCTCCGCGCCACCTACCCGCCTTAACCAGTGAAGACTGTGTGTCTCTAGCCACCTCAGAGGCTGTGTTGTGAGGTCCGTGGCATGGATAGTGGCGTGATGGCAAGACTCCGCCCCCTCCGGTCAGAGCAGAGGTGAGATGTGGGGACAGTGGCGTGGATAGTGGCGTTGTGACGAGACTCCGCCTCCTCGGGTCAGAGCCAGTTTAGGACAGCGTACTGCTCCCCGGACCACCCACATGCACCCAACCGTGAAAACTGCATCTTTAGCCAACTCAGGGTCTGAGATGTGGGGACGGTGGTGTGGATAGTGGCGTGGTGGCGAGACTCCACCCCCTCAGGTCAGAGGTTGTGGGGGGCAGGTCAGTGATTGCCAGGCCATCCCAATGCACCCCTCATTGGAGACCATGTGTCTATAGCCCACCCCGGGCGGACCAGTAGCTGTGGAGGTGTTGCAGTAGGTGTTTGTTATAAGTACTGCTAGTACTACACTCAAAAATAGATTAGACCACTCATCATAACTCATAGTTTTATTGAGTTCAATAGCTGAAAGAGGAGAAAATATATTAATATGAGTTTGCAGCCTGAAAAAGAGTCATTCTGAATATTTCTTTGAGGAAGAAAGAAAGAAAGAAAGGATGGAAGGATGGAAGGAAGGAAAGAAAGAAAGAATGCATGCCGGCTTCAGACAGCTCTCTCTCAAAAAGTATAAAGGTGCCAGCCTAGATATTGACACTGTAGGAATCCTGAGAAAATGCTGAACATTTTAGGCTATGATATGTCTATATCCTATGTCCTATATGAAAGGACGGATGGAAGGAAGGAAAGGAAAGGAAGGAAAGGAAGGGAAGGAAGGAAAGAAGGAAGGAAGGAAGGAAGGAAGGAAAGGAAGGATGGAAGGAAGGAAAGAAAGAAAGACGGAAGGAAGGACGGAAGGAAGGGAAGGAAGGATGGAAGGAAGGAAGGAAGGAAAGGAATGAAGGATGGAAGGAAGAAAGGATGGAAGGAAAGGAAGGAAGGATGGAAGGAAGGAAGGAAGGAAAGAAAGAAAGAAAGAAGGAAGGAAGGATGGAAGGAAGGATGGAAGGACGGATGGAAGGAAGGAAAGGAAGGAAAGGAAGGAAAGGAAGGAAGGAAGGAAGGAAGGAAGGAAGGAAGGATGGAAGGAAAGAAGGAAGGAAAGGAAAGGAAGGAAGGATGGAAGGAAGGAAGGAAGGAAAGGAATGAAGGATGGAAGGAAGAAAGGAAGGAAGGAAAGGAAGGAAAGGAAGGATGGAAGGAAGGAAAGAAAGGAAGGAAGGATGGAAGGAAGGAAAGGAATGAAGGATGGAAGGAAGAAAGGAAGGAAGGAAGGAAGGAAAGGATGGATGGAAGGAAGGAAAGAAAGAAAGAAAGAAGGAAGGAAGGATGGAAGTAAGGGAAGGAAGGATGGAAGGAAGGATGGAAGGAAGGATGGAAGGAAAGGAAGGAAGGATGGAAGGAAGGAAAGGAATGAAGGATGGAAGGAAGAAAGGAAGGAAGGAAGGAAAGAAGGAAGGACAGAAGGAAGGAAGGGAAGGGAAGGAAGGAAGGAAGGAAGGAAGGAAGGAAGGAAGGAAGGAAGGAAGGAAGGAAGAAATGAATATGAATTAGTCATAAAAGGGTGCCTCTACAGAGAGCATGCACGTGTCCCCAAATTCAAATCCCAACTGACACTGTGAGCATCCTCTCATTCACTTCAATGGAAAGGCATGCCGGCTTCAGACAGCTCTCTCTCAAAAAGTATAAAGGTGCCAGCCTAGATATTGACACTGTAGGAATCCTGAGAAAATGCTGAACATTTTAGGCTATGATATGTCTGTGTAGCTTAAAAACTGTAGGCATGGCGACGAGTTAGAAAAAGGGTAAAAATGCAAAATTAGCAGCTCAAAAGGTAGAGTGTGGGCCCATACGTTTCAATGGAGAGCACAGTTGCCAAACAAATCGTCATACAGCGAAAATTATAAGTCACACGGCTAAGATACTTACATTGTACGAATCAGCACAGTTGTGTGAAAGTTTTGATGTATAATATGTGTGTGAGCTTTCAAAACTGTAGGAGTGCCAGCAGTTTACAAAATGTGTAAATATTTTAAAAGCAACAGCTGCCACCACTCTAAAAACATAATGATACTGAACATTCCACCAGCAGTTTCAATGGCACAAAAATGACTATTAAAAGTTAAATTACTAAAAAACTATAAAAAATATCAAAAATCTGAATACATCCGTTAAAGAGCTAAACATCGTGAACATTTTAAAGTTTGAATGAAGTTTCTAGCACAAAGTATGAAGAAGTTATAAAGGAGACAAAAAAGGGGGAGAATAATAAGAAGAATAACTAGAAAGTACATTTCCTGGAGAAAATGTGAGGTGGGCTAGCTGCTGCAGCTGTATGTAACAGCTACTGCTAGAACTACTATGGACCAGGCAATCTCCATGCACCCACCGGCGAAGACCGTGCGTCTCTAGCCCAATCAGGGACTGAGTTGTGGGGTCTGTGGCGTGGATAGTGGCGTGGTGGTGAGACTCCACCCCCTCAGGTCAGAGCCAGTCGGGGACAGTGTACCCCTCTCCGGGCCACCTACCTGACTCCACCATGAAGACCTCTGGGCAGTCTCCTTGCACCCACTGGTGAAGACTGTGTCTCTAGCTCAATCAGGGGCTGAGTTGTGGGGTCTGTGGCGTGGTGGCGAGACTCCGCCCGCTTGGTTAAGAGCCAGGCGTGAACAGTGTAGGCCGCACCGGGCTATCCACCTGCCTTCACCAGTGAAGACCGTGTGTCTCCAGCCCACTCAAGGGCTGAGTTGTGGTGTCCGTAGCATGTTCAGTGGCGTGGTGGCGAGACTCCGCCCCCTTGGGTCAGAGCCGGTCGTGGATAGTGAAGGCCATGCCGGGCTACCCACCTGCCTTCACCAGTGAAGACTGTGTGTCTCTAGCCACCTCAGAGGCTGTGTTGTGAGGTCCGTGGCGTGGATAGTGGCGTGATGGCGAGACTCCGCCCCCTCCGGTCAGAGCAGGTCGGGGGCAGTGTACTGACATCCGGCAATCTCCATGCACCCACCAGTGAAGACCGTGTGTCTCTAGCCCACTCAGGGGCTGAGTTGTGGGGTCTGTGGCGTGGACAGTGGCATGGTGGTGAGACTCCGCCCCCTCAGGTCAGAGCTGGTCGAGAACAGTGTACCCCTCTCCGCGCCACCTACCCGCCTTAACCAGTGAAGACTGTGTGTCTCTAGCCACCTCAGAGGCTGTGTTGTGAGGTCCGTGGCATGGATAGTGGCGTGATGGCAAGACTCCGCCCCCTCCGGTCAGAGCAGAGGTGAGATGTGGGGACAGTGGCGTGGATAGTGGCGTTGTGACGAGACTCCGCCTCCTCGGGTCAGAGCCAGTTTAGGACAGCGTACTGCTCCCCGGACCACCCACATGCACCCAACCGTGAAAACTGCATCTTTAGCCAACTCAGGGTCTGAGATGTGGGGACGGTGGTGTGGATAGTGGCGTGGTGGCGAGACTCCACCCCCTCAGGTCAGAGGTTGTGGGGGGCAGGTCAGTGATTGCCAGGCCATCCCAATGCACCCCTCATTGGAGACCATGTGTCTATAGCCCACCCCGGGCGGACCAGTAGCTGTGGAGGTGTTGCAGTAGGTGTTTGTTATAAGTACTGCTAGTACTACACTCAAAAATAGATTAGACCACTCATCATAACTCATAGTTTTATTGAGTTCAATAGCTGAAAGAGGAGAAAATATATTAATATGAGTTTGCAGCCTGAAAAAGAGTCATTCTGAATATTTCTTTGAGGAAGAAAGAAAGAAAGAAAGGATGGAAGGATGGAAGGAAGGAAAGAAAGAAAGAATGCATGCCGGCTTCAGACAGCTCTCTCTCAAAAAGTATAAAGGTGCCAGCCTAGATATTGACACTGTAGGAATCCTGAGAAAATGCTGAACATTTTAGGCTATGATATGTCTATATCCTATGTCCTATATGAAAGGACGGATGGAAGGAAGGAAAGGAAAGGAAGGAAAGGAAGGGAAGGAAGGAAAGAAGGAAGGAAGGAAGGAAGGAAGGAAGGAAAGGAAGGATGTAAGGAAGGAAAGAAAGAAAGACGGAAGGAAGGACGGAAGGAAGGGAAGGAAGGATGGAAGGAAGGAAGGAAGGAAAGGAATGAAGGATGGAAGGAAGAAAGGATGGAAGGAAAGGAAGGAAGGATGGAAGGAAGGAAGGAAGGAAAGAAAGAAAGAAGGAAGGAAGGATGGAAGGAAGGATGGAAGGACGGATGGAAGGAAGGAAAGGAAGGAAAGGAAGGAAAGGAAGGAAGGAAGGAAGGAAGGAAGGAAGGAAGGAAGGAAGGATGGAAGGAAAGAAGGAAGGAAAGGAAGGAAGGATGGAAGGAAGGAAGGAAGGAAAGGAATGAAGGATGGAAGGAAGAAAGGAAGGAAGGAAAGGAAGGAAAGGAAGGATGGAAGGAAGGAAAGAAAGGAAGGATGGAAGGAAGGAAAGGAATGAAGGATGGAAGGAAGAAAGGAAGGAAGGAAGGAAGGAAAGGATGGATGGAAGGAAGGAAAGAAAGAAAGAAAGAAGGAAGGAAGGATGGAAGTAAGGGAAGGAAGGATGGAAGGAAGGATGGAAGGAAGGATGGAAGGAAAGGAAGGAAGGATGGAAGGAAGGAAAGGAATGAAGGATGGAAGGAAGAAAGGAAGGAAGGAAGGAAAGAAGGAAGGACAGAAGGAAGGAAGGGAAGGGAAGGAAGGAAGGAAGGAAGGAAGGAAGGAAGGAAGGAAGGAAGGAAGGAAGAAATGAATATGAATTAGTCATAAAAGGGTGCCTCTACAGAGAGCATGCACGTGTCCCCAAATTCAAATCCCAACTGACACTGTGAGCATCCTCTCATTCACTTCAATGGAAAGGCATGCCGGCTTCAGACAGCTCTCTCTCAAAAAGTATAAAGGTGCCAGCCTAGATATTGACACTGTAGGAATCCTGAGAAAATGCTGAACATTTTAGGCTATGATATGTCTGTGTAGCTTAAAAACTGTAGGCATGGCGACGAGTTAGAAAAAGGGTAAAAATGCAAAATTAGCAGCTCAAAAGGTAGAGTGTGGGCCCATACGTTTCAATGGAGAGCACAGTTGCCAAACAAATCGTCATACAGCGAAAATTATAAGTCACACGGCTAAGATACTTACATTGTACGAATCAGCACAGTTGTGTGAAAGTTTTGATGTATAATATGTGTGTGAGCTTTCAAAACTGTAGGAGTGCCAGCAGTTTACAAAATGTGTAAATATTTTAAAAGCAACAGCTGCCACCACTCTAAAAACATAATGATACTGAACATTCCACCAGCAGTTTCAATGGCACAAAAATGACTATTAAAAGTTAAATTACTAAAAAACTATAAAAAATATCAAAAATCTGAATACATCCGTTAAAGAGCTAAACATCGTGAACATTTTAAAGTTTGAATGAAGTTTCTAGCACAAAGTATGAAGAAGTTATAAAGGAGACAAAAAAGGGGGAGAATAATAAGAAGAATAACTAGAAAGTACATTTCCTGGAGAAAATGTGAGGTGGGCTAGCTGCTGCAGCTGTATGTAACAGCTACTGCTAGAACTACTATGGACCAGGCAATCTCCATGCACCCACCGGCGAAGACCGTGCGTCTCTAGCCCAATCAGGGACTGAGTTGTGGGGTCTGTGGCGTGGATAGTGGCGTGGTGGTGAGACTCCACCCCCTCAGGTCAGAGCCAGTCGGGGACAGTGTACCCCTCTCCGGGCCACCTACCTGACTCCACCATGAAGACCTCTGGGCAGTCTCCTTGCACCCACTGGTGAAGACTGTGTCTCTAGCTCAATCAGGGGCTGAGTTGTGGGGTCTGTGGCGTGGTGGCGAGACTCCGCCCGCTTGGTTAAGAGCCAGGCGTGAACAGTGTAGGCCGCACCGGGCTATCCACCTGCCTTCACCAGTGAAGACCGTGTGTCTCCAGCCCACTCAAGGGCTGAGTTGTGGTGTCCGTAGCATGTTCAGTGGCGTGGTGGCGAGACTCCGCCCCCTTGGGTCAGAGCCGGTCGTGGATAGTGAAGGCCATGCCGGGCTACCCACCTGCCTTCACCAGTGAAGACTGTGTGTCTCTAGCCACCTCAGAGGCTGTGTTGTGAGGTCCGTGGCGTGGATAGTGGCATGATGGCGAGACTCCGCCCCCTCCGGTCAGAGCAGGTCGGGGGCAGTGTACTGACATCCGGCAATCTCCATGCACCCACCAGTGAAGACCGTGCGTCTCTAGCCCACTCAGGGGCTGAGTTGTGGGGTCTGTGGCGTGGACAGTGGCATGGTGGTGAGACTCCGCCCCCTCAGGTCAGAGCTGGTCGAGAACAGTGTACCCCTCTCCGCGCCACCTACCCGCCTTAACCAGTGAAGACTGTGTGTCTCTAGCCACCTCAGAGGCTGTGTTGTGAGGTCCGTGGCATGGATAGTGGCGTGATGGCAAGACTCCGCCCCCTCCGGTCAGAGCAGAGGTGAGATGTGGGGACAGTGGTGTGGATAGTGGCGTTGTGACGAGACTCCGCCTCCTCGGGTCAGAGCCAGTCTAGGACAGCGTACTGCTCCCCGGACCACCCACATGCACCCAACCGTGAAAACTGCATCTTTAGCCAACTCAGGGTCTGAGATGTGGGGACGGTGGTGTGGATAGTGGCGTGGTGGCGAGACTCCACCCCCTCAGGTCAGAGGTTGTGGGGGGCAGGTCAGTGATTGCCAGGCCATCCCAATGCACCCCTCATTGGAGACCATGTGTCTATAGCCCACCCCGGGCGGACCAGTAGCTGTGGAGGTGTTGCAGTAGGTGTTTGTTATAAGTACTGCTAGTACTACACTCAAAAATAGATTAGACCACTCATCATAACTCATAGTTTTATTGAGTTCAATAGCTGAAAGAGGAGAAAATATATTAATATGAGTTTGCAGCCTGAAAAAGAGTCATTCTGAATATTTCTTTGAGGAAGAAAGAAAGAAAGAAAGGATGGAAGGATGGAAGGAAGGAAAGAAAGAAAGAATGCATGCCGGCTTCAGACAGCTCTCTCTCAAAAAGTATAAAGGTGCCAGCCTAGATATTGACACTGTAGGAATCCTGAGAAAATGCTGAACATTTTAGGCTATGATATGTCTATATCCTATGTCCTATATGGAAGGACGGATGGAAGGAAGGAAAGGAAGGAAAGGAAGGGAAGGAAGGAAAGAAGGAAGGAAGGAAGGAAGGAAGGAAGGAAAGGAAGGATGGAAGGAAGGAAAGAAAGAAAGACGGAAGGAAGGACGGAAGGAAGGGAAGGAAGGATGGAAGGAAGGAAGGAAGGAAAGGAATGAAGGATGGAAGGAAGAAAGGATGGAAGGAAAGGAAGGAAGGATGGAAGGAAGGAAGGAAAGAAAGAAGGAAGGAAGGATGGAAGGAAGGATGGAAGGACGGATGGAAGGAAGGAAAGGAAGGAAAGGAAGGAAAGGAAGGAAGGAAGGAAGGAAGGAAGGAAGGAAGGAAGGAAAGAAGGAAGGAAGGAAGGATGGAAGGAAAGAAGGAAGGAAAGGAAGGAAGGATGGAAGGAAGGAAGGAAGGAAAGGAATGAAGGATGGAAGGAAGAAAGGAAGGAAGGAAAGGAAGGAAAGGAAGGATGGAAGGAAGGAAAGAAAGGAAGGATGGAAGGAAGGAAAGGAATGAAGGATGGAAGGAAGAAAGGAAGGAAGGAAGGAAAGGATGGATGGAAGGAAGGAAAGAAAGAAAGAAAGAAGGAAGGAAGGATGGAAGTAAGGGAAGGAAGGATGGAAGGAAGGATGGAAGGAAGGATGGAAGGAAAGGAAGGAAGGATGGAAGGAAGGAAAGGAATGAAGGATGGAAGGAAGAAAGGAAGGAAGGAAGGAAAGAAGGAAGGACAGAAGGAAGGAAGGGAAGGGAAGGAAGGAAGGAAGGAAGGAAGGAAGGAAGGAAGGAAGGAAGGAAGGAAGGAAGGAAGGAAGGAAGGAAGGAAGAAATGAATATGAATTAGTCATAAAAGGGTGCCTCTACAGAGAGCATGCACGTGTCCCCAAATTCAAATCCCAACTGACACTGTGAGCATCCTCTCATTCACTTCAATGGAAAGGCATGCCGGCTTCAGACAGCTCTCTCTCAAAAAGTATAAAGGTGCCAGCCTAGATATTGACACTGTAGGAATCCTGAGAAAATGCTGAACATTTTAGGCTATGATATGTCTGTGTAGCTTAAAAACTGTAGGCATGGCGACGAGTTAGAAAAAGGGTAAAAATGCAAAATTAGCAGCTCAAAAGGTAGAGTGTGGGCCCATACGTTTCAATGGAGAGCACAGTTGCCAAACAAATCGTCATACAGCGAAAATTATAAGTCACACGGCTAAGATACTTACATTGTACGAATCAGCACAGTTGTGTGAAAGTTTTGATGTATAATATGTGTGTGAGCTTTCAAAACTGTAGGAGTGCCAGCAGTTTACAAAATGTGTAAATATTTTAAAAGCAACAGCTGCCACCACTCTAAAAACATAATGATACTGAACATTCCACCAGCAGTTTCAATGGCACAAAAATGACTATTAAAAGTTAAATTACTAAAAAACTATAAAAAATATCAAAAATCTGAATACATCCGTTAAAGAGCTAAACATCGTGAACATTTTAAAGTTTGAATGAAGTTTCTAGCACAAAGTATGAAGAAGTTATAAAGGAGACAAAAAAGGGGGAGAATAATAAGAAGAATAACTAGAAAGTACATTTCCTGGAGAAAATGTGAGGTGGGCTAGCTGCTGCAGCTGTATGTAACAGCTACTGCTAGAACTACTATGGACCAGGCAATCTCCATGCACCCACCGGCGAAGACCGTGCGTCTCTAGCCCAATCAGGGACTGAGTTGTGGGGTCTGTGGCGTGGATAGTGGCGTGGTGGTGAGACTCCACCCCCTCAGGTCAGAGCCAGTCGGGGACAGTGTACCCCTCTCCGGGCCACCTACCTGACTCCACCATGAAGACCTCTGGGCAGTCTCCTTGCACCCACTGGTGAAGACTGTGTCTCTAGCTCAATCAGGGGCTGAGTTGTGGGGTCTGTGGCGTGGTGGCGAGACTCCGCCCGCTTGGTTAAGAGCCAGGCGTGAACAGTGTAGGCCGCACCGGGCTATCCACCTGCCTTCACCAGTGAAGACCGTGTGTCTCCAGCCCACTCAAGGGCTGAGTTGTGGTGTCCGTAGCATGTTCAGTGGCGTGGTGGCGAGACTCCGCCCCCTTGGGTCAGAGCCGGTCGTGGATAGTGAAGGCCATGCCGGGCTACCCACCTGCCTTCACCAGTGAAGACTGTGTGTCTCTAGCCACCTCAGAGGCTGTGTTGTGAGGTCCGTGGCGTGGATAGTGGCGTGATGGCGAGACTCCGCCCCCTCCGGTCAGAGCAGGTCGGGGGCAGTGTACTGACATCCGGCAATCTCCATGCACCCACCAGTGAAGACCGTGCGTCTCTAGCCCACTCAGGGGCTGAGTTGTGGGGTCTGTGGCGTGGACAGTGGCATGGTGGTGAGACTCCGCCCCCTCAGGTCAGAGCTGGTCGAGAACAGTGTACCCCTCTCCGCGCCACCTACCCGCCTTAACCAGTGAAGACTGTGTGTCTCTAGCCACCTCAGAGGCTGTGTTGTGAGGTCCGTGGCATGGATAGTGGCGTGATGGCAAGACTCCGCCCCCTCCGGTCAGAGCAGGTCGGGGGCAGTGCACTGACATCCGGGCAATCTCCATCCACCCACCAGTGAAGACCGTGTGTCTGTAGCTCACTCAGGGGCTGAGATGTGGGGACAGTGGCGTGGATAGTGGCGTTGTGACGAGACTCCGCCTCCTCGGGTCAGAGCCAGTCTAGGACAGCGTACTGCTCCCCGGACCACCCACATGCACCCAACCGTGAAAACTGCATCTTTAGCCAACTCAGGGTCTGAGATGTGGGGACGGTGGTGTGGATAGTGGCGTGGTGGCGAGACTCCGCCCCCTCAGGTCAGAGGTTGTGGGGGGCAGGTCAGTGATTGCCAGGCCATCCCAATGCACCCCTCATTGGAGACCATGTGTCTATAGCCCACCCCGGGCGGACCAGTAGCTGTGGAGGTGTTGCAGTAGGTGTTTGTTATAAGTACTGCTAGTACTACACTCAAAAATAGATTAGACCACTCATCATAACTCATAGTTTTATTGAGTTCAATAGCTGAAAGAGGAGAAAATATATTAATATGAGTTTGCAGCCTGAAAAAGAGTCATTCTGAATATTTCTTTGAGGAAGAAAGAAAGAAAGAAAGGATGGAAGGATGGAAGGAAGGAAAGAAAGAAAGAATGCATGCCGGCTTCAGACAGCTCTCTCTCAAAAAGTATAAAGGTGCCAGCCTAGATATTGACACTGTAGGAATCCTGAGAAAATGCTGAACATTTTAGGCTATGATATGTCTATATCCTATGTCCTATATGGAAGGACGGATGGAAGGAAGGAAAGGAAAGGAAGGAAAGGAAGGGAAGGAAGGAAAGAAGGAAGGAAGGAAGGAAGGAAGGAAGGAAAGGAAGGATGGAAGGAAGGAAAGAAAGAAAGACGGAAGGAAGGACGGAAGGAAGGGAAGGAAGGATGGAAGGAAGGAAGGAAGGAAAGGAATGAAGGATGGAAGGAAGAAAGGATGGAAGGAAAGGAAGGAAGGATGGAAGGAAGGAAGGAAGGAAGGAAAGAAAGAAGGAAGGAAGGATGGAAGGAAGGATGGAAGGACGGATGGAAGGAAGGAAAGGAAAGGAAGGAAAGGAAGGAAAGGAAGGAAGGAAGGAAGGAAGGAAGGAAGGAAGGATGGAAGGAAAGAAGGAAGGAAAGGAAGGAAGGATGGAAGGAAGGAAGGAAGGAAAGGAATGAAGGATGGAAGGAAGAAAGGAAGGAAGGAAAGGAAGGAAAGGAAGGATGGAAGGAAGGAAAGAAAGGAAGGATGGAAGGAAGGAAAGGAATGAAGGATGGAAGGAAGAAAGGAAGGAAGGAAGGAAAGGATGGATGGAAGGAAGGAAGGAAAGAAAGAAAGAAAGAAGGAAGGAAGGATGGAAGTAAGGGAAGGAAGGATGGAAGGAAGGATGGAAGGAAGGATGGAAGGAAAGGAAGGAAGGATGGAAGGAAGGAAAGGAATGAAGGATGGAAGGAAGAAAGGAAGGAAGGAAGGAAAGAAGGAAGGACAGAAGGAAGGAAGGGAAGGGAAGGAAGGAAGGAAGGAAGGAAGGAAGGAAGGAAGAAATGAATATGAATTAGTCATAAAAGGGTGCCTCTACAGAGAGCATGCACGTGTCCCCAAATTCAAATCCCAACTGACACTGTGAGCATCCTCTCATTCACTTCAATGGAAAGGCATGCCGGCTTCAGACAGCTCTCTCTCAAAAAGTATAAAGGTGCCAGCCTAGATATTGACACTGTAGGAATCCTGAGAAAATGCTGAACATTTTAGGCTATGATATGTCTGTGTAGCTTAAAAACTGTAGGCATGGCGACGAGTTAGAAAAAGGGTAAAAATGCAAAATTAGCAGCTCAAAAGGTAGAGTGTGGGCCCATACGTTTCAATGGAGAGCACAGTTGCCAAACAAATCGTCATACAGCGAAAATTATAAGTCACACGGCTAAGATACTTACATTGTACGAATCAGCACAGTTGTGTGAAAGTTTTGATGTATAATATGTGTGTGAGCTTTCAAAACTGTAGGAGTGCCAGCAGTTTACAAAATGTGTAAATATTTTAAAAGCAACAGCTGCCACCACTCTAAAAACATAATGATACTGAACATTCCACCAGCAGTTTCAATGGCACAAAAATGACTATTAAAAGTTAAATTACTAAAAAACTATAAAAAATATCAAAAATCTGAATACATCCGTTAAAGAGCTAAACATCGTGAACATTTTAAAGTTTGAATGAAGTTTCTAGCACAAAGTATGAAGAAGTTATAAAGGAGACAAAAAAGGGGGAGAATAATAAGAAGAATAACTAGAAAGTACATTTCCTGGAGAAAATGTGAGGTGGGCTAGCTGCTGCAGCTGTATGTAACAGCTACTGCTAGAACTACTATGGACCAGGCAATCTCCATGCACCCACCGGCGAAGACCGTGCGTCTCTAGCCCAATCAGGGACTGAGTTGTGGGGTCTGTGGCGTGGATAGTGGCGTGGTGGTGAGACTCCACCCCCTCAGGTCAGAGCCAGTCGGGGACAGTGTACCCCTCTCCGGGCCACCTACCTGACTCCACCATGAAGACCTCTGGGCAGTCTCCTTGCACCCACTGGTGAAGACTGTGTCTCTAGCTCAATCAGGGGCTGAGTTGTGGGGTCTGTGGCGTGGTGGCGAGACTCCGCCCGCTTGGTTAAGAGCCAGGCGTGAACAGTGTAGGCCGCACCGGGCTATCCACCTGCCTTCACCAGTGAAGACCGTGTGTCTCCAGCCCACTCAAGGGCTGAGTTGTGGTGTCCGTAGCATGTTCAGTGGCGTGGTGGCGAGACTCCGCCCCCTTGGGTCAGAGCCGGTCGTGGATAGTGAAGGCCATGCCGGGCTACCCACCTGCCTTCACCAGTGAAGACTGTGTGTCTCTAGCCACCTCAGAGGCTGTGTTGTGAGGTCCGTGGCGTGGATAGTGGCGTGATGGCGAGACTCCGCCCCCTCCGGTCAGAGCAGGTCGGGGGCAGTGTACTGACATCCGGCAATCTCCATGCACCCACCAGTGAAGACCGTGCGTCTCTAGCCCACTCAGGGGCTGAGTTGTGGGGTCTGTGGCGTGGACAGTGGCATGGTGGTGAGACTCCGCCCCCTCAGGTCAGAGCTGGTCGAGAACAGTGTACCCCTCTCCGCGCCACCTACCCGCCTTAACCAGTGAAGACTGTGTGTCTCTAGCCACCTCAGAGGCTGTGTTGTGAGGTCCGTGGCATGGATAGTGGCGTGATGGCAAGACTCCGCCCCCTCCGGTCAGAGCAGGTCGGGGGCAGTGCACTGACATCCGGGCAATCTCCATCCACCCACCAGTGAAGACCGTGTGTCTGTAGCTCACTCAGGGGCTGAGATGTGGGGACAGTGGCGTGGATAGTGGCGTTGTGACGAGACTCCGCCTCCTCGGGTCAGAGCCAGTCTAGGACAGCGTACTGCTCCCCGGACCACCCACATGCACCCAACCGTGAAAACTGCATCTTTAGCCAACTCAGGGTCTGAGATGTGGGGACGGTGGTGTGGATAGTGGCGTGGTGGCGAGACTCCGCCCCCTCAGGTCAGAGGTTGTGGGGGGCAGGTCAGTGATTGCCAGGCCATCCCAATGCACCCCTCATTGGAGACCATGTGTCTATAGCCCACCCCGGGCGGACCAGTAGCTGTGGAGGTGTTGCAGTAGGTGTTTGTTATAAGTACTGCTAGTACTACACTCAAAAATAGATTAGACCACTCATCATAACTCATAGTTTTATTGAGTTCAATAGCTGAAAGAGGAGAAAATATATTAATATGAGTTTGCAGCCTGAAAAAGAGTCATTCTGAATATTTCTTTGAGGAAGAAAGAAAGAAAGAAAGGATGGAAGGATGGAAGGAAGGAAAGAAAGAAAGAATGCATGCCGGCTTCAGACAGCTCTCTCTCAAAAAGTATAAAGGTGCCAGCCTAGATATTGACACTGTAGGAATCCTGAGAAAATGCTGAACATTTTAGGCTATGATATGTCTATATCCTATGTCCTATATGGAAGGACGGATGGAAGGAAGGAAAGGAAAGGAAGGAAAGGAAGGGAAGGAAGGAAAGAAGGAAGGAAGGAAGGAAGGAAGGAAGGAAAGGAAGGATGGAAGGAAGGAAAGAAAGAAAGACGGAAGGAAGGACGGAAGGAAGGGAAGGAAGGATGGAAGGAAGGAAGGAAGGAAAGGAATGAAGGATGGAAGGAAGAAAGGATGGAAGGAAAGGAAGGAAGGATGGAAGGAAGGAAGGAAGGAAGGAAAGAAAGAAGGAAGGAAGGATGGAAGGAAGGATGGAAGGACGGATGGAAGGAAGGAAAGGAAGGAAAGGAAGGAAAGGAAGGAAGGAAGGAAGGAAGGAAGGAAGGAAGGAAGGATGGAAGGAAAGAAGGAAGGAAAGGAAGGAAGGATGGAAGGAAGGAAGGAAGGAAAGGAATGAAGGATGGAAGGAAGAAAGGAAGGAAGGAAAGGAAGGAAAGGAAGGATGGAAGGAAGGAAAGAAAGGAAGGATGGAAGGAAGGAAAGGAATGAAGGATGGAAGGAAGAAAGGAAGGAAGGAAGGAAAGGATGGATGGAAGGAAGGAAAGAAAGAAAGAAAGAAGGAAGGAAGGATGGAAGTAAGGGAAGGAAGGATGGAAGGAAGGATGGAAGGAAGGATGGAAGGAAAGGAAGGAAGGATGGAAGGAAGGAAAGGAATGAAGGATGGAAGGAAGAAAGGAAGGAAGGAAGGAAAGAAGGAAGGACAGAAGGAAGGAAGGGAAGGGAAGGAAGGAAGGAAGGAAGGAAGGAAGGAAGGAAGAAATGAATATGAATTAGTCATAAAAGGGTGCCTCTACAGAGAGCATGCACGTGTCCCCAAATTCAAATCCCAACTGACACTGTGAGCATCCTCTCATTCACTTCAATGGAAAGGCATGCCGGCTTCAGACAGCTCTCTCTCAAAAAGTATAAAGGTGCCAGCCTAGATATTGACACTGTAGGAATCCTGAGAAAATGCTGAACATTTTAGGCTATGATATGTCTGTGTAGCTTAAAAACTGTAGGCATGGCGACGAGTTAGAAAAAGGGTAAAAATGCAAAATTAGCAGCTCAAAAGGTAGAGTGTGGGCCCATACGTTTCAATGGAGAGCACAGTTGCCAAACAAATCGTCATACAGCGAAAATTATAAGTCACACGGCTAAGATACTTACATTGTACGAATCAGCACAGTTGTGTGAAAGTTTTGATGTATAATATGTGTGTGAGCTTTCAAAACTGTAGGAGTGCCAGCAGTTTACAAAATGTGTAAATATTTTAAAAGCAACAGCTGCCACCACTCTAAAAACATAATGATACTGAACATTCCACCAGCAGTTTCAATGGCACAAAAATGACTATTAAAAGTTAAATTACTAAAAAACTATAAAAAATATCAAAAATCTGAATACATCCGTTAAAGAGCTAAACATCGTGAACATTTTAAAGTTTGAATGAAGTTTCTAGCACAAAGTATGAAGAAGTTATAAAGGAGACAAAAAAGGGGGAGAATAATAAGAAGAATAACTAGAAAGTACATTTCCTGGAGAAAATGTGAGGTGGGCTAGCTGCTGCAGCTGTATGTAACAGCTACTGCTAGAACTACTATGGACCAGGCAATCTCCATGCACCCACCGGCGAAGACCGTGCGTCTCTAGCCCAATCAGGGACTGAGTTGTGGGGTCTGTGGCGTGGATAGTGGCGTGGTGGTGAGACTCCACCCCCTCAGGTCAGAGCCAGTCGGGGACAGTGTACCCCTCTCCGGGCCACCTACCTGACTCCACCATGAAGACCTCTGGGCAGTCTCCTTGCACCCACTGGTGAAGACTGTGTCTCTAGCTCAATCAGGGGCTGAGTTGTGGGGTCTGTGGCGTGGTGGCGAGACTCCGCCCGCTTGGTTAAGAGCCAGGCGTGAACAGTGTAGGCCGCACCGGGCTATCCACCTGCCTTCACCAGTGAAGACCGTGTGTCTCCAGCCCACTCAAGGGCTGAGTTGTGGTGTCCGTAGCATGTTCAGTGGCGTGGTGGCGAGACTCCGCCCCCTTGGGTCAGAGCCGGTCGTGGATAGTGAAGGCCATGCCGGGCTACCCACCTGCCTTCACCAGTGAAGACTGTGTGTCTCTAGCCACCTCAGAGGCTGTGTTGTGAGGTCCGTGGCGTGGATAGTGGCGTGATGGCGAGACTCCGCCCCCTCCGGTCAGAGCAGGTCGGGGGCAGTGTACTGACATCCGGCAATCTCCATGCACCCACCAGTGAAGACCGTGCGTCTCTAGCCCACTCAGGGGCTGAGTTGTGGGGTCTGTGGCGTGGACAGTGGCATGGTGGTGAGACTCCGCCCCCTCAGGTCAGAGCTGGTCGAGAACAGTGTACCCCTCTCCGCGCCACCTACCCGCCTTAACCAGTGAAGACTGTGTGTCTCTAGCCACCTCAGAGGCTGTGTTGTGAGGTCCGTGGCATGGATAGTGGCGTGATGGCAAGACTCCGCCCCCTCCGGTCAGAGCAGAGGTGAGATGTGGGGACAGTGGTGTGGATAGTGGCGTTGTGACGAGACTCCGCCTCCTCGGGTCAGAGCCAGTCTAGGACAGCGTACTGCTCCCCGGACCACCCACATGCACCCAACCGTGAAAACTGCATCTTTAGCCAACTCAGGGTCTGAGATGTGGGGACGGTGGTGTGGATAGTGGCGTGGTGGCGAGACTCCACCCCCTCAGGTCAGAGGTTGTGGGGGGCAGGTCAGTGATTGCCAGGCCATCCCAATGCACCCCTCATTGGAGACCATGTGTCTATAGCCCACCCCGGGCGGACCAGTAGCTGTGGAGGTGTTGCAGTAGGTGTTTGTTATAAGTACTGCTAGTACTACACTCAAAAATAGATTAGACCACTCATCATAACTCATAGTTTTATTGAGTTCAATAGCTGAAAGAGGAGAAAATATATTAATATGAGTTTGCAGCCTGAAAAAGAGTCATTCTGAATATTTCTTTGAGGAAGAAAGAAAGAAAGAAAGGATGGAAGGATGGAAGGAAGGAAAGAAAGAAAGAATGCATGCCGGCTTCAGACAGCTCTCTCTCAAAAAGTATAAAGGTGCCAGCCTAGATATTGACACTGTAGGAATCCTGAGAAAATGCTGAACATTTTAGGCTATGATATGTCTATATCCTATGTCCTATATGGAAGGAAGGAAAGGAAGGAAAGGAAGGGAAGGAAGGAAAGAAGGAAGGAAGGAAGGAAGGAAGGAAAGGAAGGATGTAAGGAAGGAAAGAAAGAAAGACGGAAGGAAGGACGGAAGGAAGGGAAGGAAGGATGGAAGGAAGGAAGGAAGGAAAGGAATGAAGGATGGAAGGAAGAAAGGATGGAAGGAAAGGAAGGAAGGATGGAAGGAAGGAAGGAAGGAAGGAAAGAAAGAAAGAAGGAAGGAAGGATGGAAGGAAGGATGGAAGGACGGATGGAAGGAAGGAAAGGAAGGAAAGGAAGGAAAGGAAGGAAGGAAGGAAGGAAGGAAGGAAGGAAGGAAGGAAGGAAGGAAGGAAGGATGGAAGGAAAGAAGGAAGGAAAGGAAGGAAGGATGGAAGGAAGGAAGGAAGGAAAGGAATGAAGGATGGAAGGAAGAAAGGAAGGAAGGAAAGGAAGGAAAGGAAGGATGGAAGGAAGGAAAGAAAGGAAGGATGGAAGGAAGGAAAGGAATGAAGGATGGAAGGAAGAAAGGAAGGAAGGAAGGAAGGAAAGGATGGATGGAAGGAAGGAAAGAAAGAAAGAAAGAAGGAAGGAAGGATGGAAGTAAGGGAAGGAAGGATGGAAGGAAGGATGGAAGGAAGGATGGAAGGAAAGGAAGGAAGGATGGAAGGAAGGAAAGGAATGAAGGATGGAAGGAAGAAAGGAAGGAAGGAAGGAAAGAAGGAAGGACAGAAGGAAGGAAGGGAAGGGAAGGAAGGAAGGAAGGAAGGAAGGAAGGAAGGAAGAAATGAATATGAATTAGTCATAAAAGGGTGCCTCTACAGAGAGCATGCACGTGTCCCCAAATTCAAATCCCAACTGACACTGTGAGCATCCTCTCATTCACTTCAATGGAAAGGCATGCCGGCTTCAGACAGCTCTCTCTCAAAAAGTATAAAGGTGCCAGCCTAGATATTGACACTGTAGGAATCCTGAGAAAATGCTGAACATTTTAGGCTATGATATGTCTGTGTAGCTTAAAAACTGTAGGCATGGCGACGAGTTAGAAAAAGGGTAAAAATGCAAAATTAGCAGCTCAAAAGGTAGAGTGTGGGCCCATACGTTTCAATGGAGAGCACAGTTGCCAAACAAATCGTCATACAGCGAAAATTATAAGTCACACGGCTAAGATACTTACATTGTACGAATCAGCACAGTTGTGTGAAAGTTTTGATGTATAATATGTGTGTGAGCTTTCAAAACTGTAGGAGTGCCAGCAGTTTACAAAATGTGTAAATATTTTAAAAGCAACAGCTGCCACCACTCTAAAAACATAATGATACTGAACATTCCACCAGCAGTTTCAATGGCACAAAAATGACTATTAAAAGTTAAATTACTAAAAAACTATAAAAAATATCAAAAATCTGAATACATCCGTTAAAGAGCTAAACATCGTGAACATTTTAAAGTTTGAATGAAGTTTCTAGCACAAAGTATGAAGAAGTTATAAAGGAGACAAAAAAGGGGGAGAATAATAAGAAGAATAACTAGAAAGTACATTTCCTGGAGAAAATGTGAGGTGGGCTAGCTGCTGCAGCTGTATGTAACAGCTACTGCTAGAACTACTATGGACCAGGCAATCTCCATGCACCCACCGGCGAAGACCGTGCGTCTCTAGCCCAATCAGGGACTGAGTTGTGGGGTCTGTGGCGTGGATAGTGGCGTGGTGGTGAGACTCCACCCCCTCAGGTCAGAGCCAGTCGGGGACAGTGTACCCCTCTCCGGGCCACCTACCTGACTCCACCATGAAGACCTCTGGGCAGTCTCCTTGCACCCACTGGTGAAGACTGTGTCTCTAGCTCAATCAGGGGCTGAGTTGTGGGGTCTGTGGCGTGGTGGCGAGACTCCGCCCGCTTGGTTAAGAGCCAGGCGTGAACAGTGTAGGCCGCACCGGGCTATCCACCTGCCTTCACCAGTGAAGACCGTGTGTCTCCAGCCCACTCAAGGGCTGAGTTGTGGTGTCCGTAGCATGTTCAGTGGCGTGGTGGCGAGACTCCGCCCCCTTGGGTCAGAGCCGGTCGTGGATAGTGAAGGCCATGCCGGGCTACCCACCTGCCTTCACCAGTGAAGACTGTGTGTCTCTAGCCACCTCAGAGGCTGTGTTGTGAGGTCCGTGGCGTGGATAGTGGCGTGATGGCGAGACTCCGCCCCCTCCGGTCAGAGCAGGTCGGGGGCAGTGTACTGACATCCGGCAATCTCCATGCACCCACCAGTGAAGACCGTGCGTCTCTAGCCCACTCAGGGGCTGAGTTGTGGGGTCTGTGGCGTGGACAGTGGCATGGTGGTGAGACTCCGCCCCCTCAGGTCAGAGCTGGTCGAGAACAGTGTATCCCTCTCCGCGCCACCTACCCGCCTTAACCAGTGAAGACTGTGTGTCTCTAGCCACCTCAGAGGCTGTGTTGTGAGGTCCGTGGCATGGATAGTGGCGTGATGGCAAGACTCCGCCCCCTCCGGTCAGAGCAGGTCGGGGGCAGTGCACTGACATCCGGGCAATCTCCATCCACCCACCAGTGAAGACCGTGTGTCTGTAGCTCACTCAGGGGCTGAGATGTGGGGACAGTGGCGTGGATAGTGGCGTTGTGACGAGACTCCGCCTCCTCGGGTCAGAGCCAGTCTAGGACAGCGTACTGCTCCCCGGACCACCCACATGCACCCAACCGTGAAAACTGCATCTTTAGCCAACTCAGGGTCTGAGATGTGGGGACGGTGGTGTGGATAGTGGCGTGGTGGCGAGACTCCGCCCCCTCAGGTCAGAGGTTGTGGGGGGCAGGTCAGTGATTGCCAGGCCATCCCAATGCACCCCTCATTGGAGACCATGTGTCTATAGCCCACCCCGGGCGGACCAGTAGCTGTGGAGGTGTTGCAGTAGGTGTTTGTTATAAGTACTGCTAGTACTACACTCAAAAATAGATTAGACCACTCATCATAACTCATAGTTTTATTGAGTTCAATAGCTGAAAGAGGAGAAAATATATTAATATGAGTTTGCAGCCTGAAAAAGAGTCATTCTGAATATTTCTTTGAGGAAGAAAGAAAGAAAGAAAGGATGGAAGGATGGAAGGAAGGAAAGAAAGAAAGAAAGAAGGAAGGAAGGGAAGGAAGGAAGGAAGGAAGGAAGGAAGGAAGGATGGAAGGAAAGGAAGGAAGGAAGGAAGGAAGGATGGAAGGAAGGAAGGAAGGAAGGATGGAAGGAAGGAAAGGAATGAAGGATGGAAGGAAAGAAAGAAAGAAAGAAAGAAGGAAGGGAAGGATGGAAGGAAAGAAAGCAGGAAGGAAGGAAGGAAATAAGGAAGGATGGAAGTAAGGGAAGGAAGGATGGAAGGATGGAAGGACGGATGGAAGGACGGATGGAAGGAAGGAAAGGAAGGAAGGATGGATGGAAGGAAGGAAAGAAGGAAAGGAAGGATGGAAGGAAGGAAGGATGGAAGGAAAGAAAGAAAGAAGGAAGGGAAGGAAGGATGGAAGGATGGATGGAAGGAAGGAAGGAAAGAAAGGAGGAAGGAAGGATGGAAGGAAGGATGGAAGGAAGGAAGGAAGGAAGGAAGGAAGGAAGGAAAGAAGGAAGGAAAGGAAAGGAAAGGAAGGGAAGGGAAGGGAAGGGAAGGGAAGGGAAGGGAAGGGAAGGGAAGGGAAGGAAAGGAAGGAAGGAAGGATGGAAGGAAGGAAGAAGGAAGGAAGGATGGAAGGAAGGATGGAAGGAAAGAAGGAAGGAAGGAAGGAAGGAAGGAAAGGAAGGAAGGAAGGAAGGAAAGAAGGAAGGAAAGGATGGAAGGAAGGAGAGAAAGAAAGACGGAAGGAAGGATGGAAGTAAGGGAAGGAAGGATGGAAGGAAAGGAAGGATGGAAGGAAGGAAAGGAATGAAGGACGGAAGGAAGAAAGGAAGGAAGGATGGAAGGAAGGAAGGAAAGAAAGATGGAAGGAAGGATGGAAGGACGGATGGAAGGAAGGAAAGGAAGGAAAGGAAGGGAAGGAAGGAAAGAAGGAAGGAAGGAAGGAAGGAAGGAAGGAAGGAAGGATGGAAGGAAGGAAGGAAGGAAGGAAGGAAGGAAGGATGGATGGAAGGAAGGAAGGAAGGAAGGGAAGGAAGGAAGGAAGGAAAGGAATGAAGGATGGAAGGAAGGAAGGAAAGGAAGGATGGAAGGAAGGAAAGAAAGAAAGACGGAAGGAAGGATGGAAGTAAGGGAAGGAAGGATGGAAGGAAGGAAGGAAGGAAAGGAATGAAGGATGGAAGGAAGAAAGGATGGAAGGAAAGGAAGGAAGGATGGAAGGAAGGAAGGAAAGAAAGAAGGAAGGATGGAAGGAAGGATGGAAGGACGGATGGAAGGAAGGAAAGGAAGGAAAGGAAGGAAAGGAAGGAAAGGAAGGATGGAAGGAAGGAAGGAAGGAAGGAAAGAAGGAAGGAAGGAATGATGGAAGGAAGAAAGGAAGGAAGGAAAGGAAGGAAGGATGGAAGGAAGGAAGGAAAGAAAGATGGAAGGAAGGATGGAAGGACGGATGGAAGGAAGGAAAGGAAGGAAAGGAAGGGAAGGAAGGAAAGAAGGAAGGAAGGAAGGAAGGAAGGAAGGATGGAAGGAAGGAAGGAAGGAAGGAAGGAAAGGAATGAAGGATGGAAGGAAGGAAGGAAAGGAAGGATGGAAGGAAGGAAAGAAAGAAAGACGGAAGGAAGGATGGAAGTAAGGGAAGGAAGGATGGAAGGAAGGAAGGAAGGAAAGGAATGAAGGATGGAAGGAAGAAAGGATGGAAGGAAAGGAAGGATGGAAGGAAGGAAGGAAGGAAAGAAAGAAGGAAGGAAGGATGGAAGGACGGATGGAAGGAAGGAAAGGAAGGAAAGGAAGGAAAGGAAAGGAAGGATGGAAGGAAGGAAGGAAGGAAGGAAAGAAGGAAGGAAGGAAGGAAGGATGGAAGGAAGAAAGGAAGGAAGGAAAGGAAGGAAGGAAGGATGGAAGGAAGGAAGGAAAGAAAGATGGAAGGAAGGATGGAAGGACGGATGGAAGGAAGGAAAGGAAGGAAAGGAAGGGAAGGAAGGAAAGAAGGAAGGAAGGAAGGAAGGAAGGAAGGAAGGATGGAAGGAAGGAAGGAAGGATGGATGGAAGGAAGGAAGGAAGGAGGGAAGGGAAGGAAGGAAGGAAGGAAAGGAATGAAGGATGGAAGGAAGGAAGGAAAGGAAGGATGGAAGGAAGGAAAGAAAGAAAGACGGAAGGAAGGATGGAAGTAAGGGAAGGAAGGATGGAAGGAAGGAAGGAAGGAAAGGAATGAAGGATGGAAGGAAGAAAGGATGGAAGGAAAGGAAGGAAGGAAGGATGGAAGGAAGGAAGGAAGGAAATAAAGAAAGAAGGAAGGAAGGATGGAAGGAAGGATGGAAGGACGGATGGAAGGAAGGAAAGGAAGGAAGGAAAGGAAGGAAAGGAAGGAAAGGAAGGATGGAAGGAAGGAAGGAAGGAAAGAAGGAAGGAAGGAAGGAAGGATGGAAAGAAAGAAGGAAGGAAAGGAAGGAAGGATGGAAGGAAGGAATGAAAGGAATGAAGGATGGAAGGAAGAAAGGAAGGAAGGAAGGAAAGGAAGGATGGAAGGAAGGAAAGAAAGACGGAAGGAAGGATGGAAGTAAGGGAAGGAAGGATGGAAGGAAGGATGGAAGAAAAGGAAGGAAAGGAATGAAGGATGGAAGGAAGAAAGGAAGGAAGGATGGAAGGAAGGAAAGAAAGAAAGAAGGAAGGATGGAAGTAAGGGAAGGAAGGATGGAAGGAAGGTTGGAAGGAAGGATGGAAGGAAGGAAAGGAAGGAAAGGAAGGAAAGGAAGGATGGAAGGAAGGAAAGAAAGGAAGGATGGAAGGAAGGAAAGGAATGAAGGATGGAAGGAAGAAAGGAAGGAAGGAAGGAAGGAAGGAAGGAAGGAAGGAAGGAAGGAAGGAAGGAAGGAAAGGAAGGATGGATGGAAGGAAGGAAAGAAAGAAAGAAGGAAGGAAGGATGGAAGTAAGGGAAGGAAGGATGGAAGGAAGGATGGAAGGAAGGATGGAAGGAAAGGAAGGAAGGATGGAAGGAAGGAAAGGAATGAAGGATGGAAGGAAGAAAGGAAGGAAGGAAGGAAAGAAGGAAGGACAGAAGGAAGGAAGGGAAGGGAAGGAAGGAAGGAAGGAAGGAAGGAAGGAAGGAAGGAAGGAAGAAATGAATATGAATTAGTCATAAAAGGGTGCCTCTACAGAGAGCATGCACGTGTCCCCAAATTCAAATCCCAACTGACACTGTGAGCATCCTCTCATTCACTTCAATGGAAAGGCATGCCGGCTTCAGACAGCTCTCTCTCAAAAAGTATAAAGGTGCCAGCCTAGATATTGACACTGTAGGAATCCTGAGAAAATGCTGAACATTTTAGGCTATGATATGTCTGTGTAGCTTAAAAACTGTAGGCATGGCGACGAGTTAGAAAAAGGGTAAAAATGCAAAATTAGCAGCTCAAAAGGTAGAGTGTGGGCCCATACGTTTCAATGGAGAGCACAGTTGCCAAACAAATCGTCATACAGCGAAAATTATAAGTCACACGGCTAAGATACTTACATTGTACGAATCAGCACAGTTGTGTGAAAGTTTTGATGTATAATATGTGTGTGAGCTTTCAAAACTGTAGGAGTGCCAGCAGTTTACAAAATGTGTAAATATTTTAAAAGCAACAGCTGCCACCACTCTAAAAACATAATGATACTGAACATTCCACCAGCAGTTTCAATGGCACAACAATGACTATTAAAAGTTAAATTACTAAAAAACTATAAAAAATATCAAAAATCTGAATACATCCGTCAAAGAGCTAAACATCGTGAACATTTTAAAGTTTGAATGAAGTTTCTAGCACAAAGTATGAAGAAGTTATAAAGGAGACAAAAAAGGGGGAGAATAATAAGAATAACTAGAAAGTACATTTCCTGGAGAAAATGTGAGGTGGGCTAGCTGCTGCAGCTGTATGTAACAGCTACTGCTAGAACTACTACGGATCAGGCAATCTCCATGCACCCACCGGCGAAGACCGTGCGTCTCTAGCCCAATCAGGGGCTGAGTTGTGGGGTCTGTGGTGTGGACAGTGGCATGGTGGTGAGACTCCACCCCCTCAGGTGGGAGCCAGTCGGGGACAGTGTACCCCTCTCCGGACCACCTACCCGCCCGCACCGGTGAAGACCATGTGTCTCTAGCCCAATCAGGGGCTGAGTTGTGGGGCCCGTGGCGTAGATAGTGGCGTGGTGGTGAGACTCCGCCCCCCCAGGTCAGAGCTGGTCGAGGACAGTGTACCCCTCTCCGGGCCACCTACCCGCCCGCACCGGTGAAGACCATGTGTCTCTAGCCCACTCAGGGGCTGAGTTGTGGGGCCCGTGGTGTAGATTGTGGCGTGGTGGTGAGACTCCGCCCCCTCAGGTCAGAGCTGGTCGAGGACAGTGTACCCCTATCTGGGCCACCTACCCGCTCGCACCGGTGAAGACCATGTGTCTCTAGCCCACTCAGGGGCTGAGTTGTGGGGCCGTGGCGTGGATAGTGGCGTGGGGGTGAGACTCCGCCCCCTCAGGTCAGAGCCAGTCAGGGACAGTGTAGCCCTCTCCGGGCCACCTACCTGACTCATCCGGTGAAGATCGTGTGTCTCTTGCCCACTCAGGGGCTGAGTTGTGGGGCCCGTGGCGTGGATAGTGGCGTGCTGGTTAGGCCCCGCCCCCTTGGGTCACAGCTAGTCGGGGACAGTACAGTGACCTCTGGGCAATTTCCATGCATCCACCAATGAAGACTGTGTCTCTAACCCACTCGGGGGTTGAGTTGTGGGGCCCGTGGCGTAGATAGTGGCGTGGTGGTGAGACTCCGCCCCCTCAGGTCAGAGCTGGTCGAGGACAGTGTACCCCTCTCCGGGCCACCTATCCACCCGCACCGGTGAAGACCATGTGTCTCTAGCCCACTCAGGGGCTGAGTTGTGGGGCCGTGGCGTGGATAGTGGCGTGGGGGTGAGACTCCACCCCCTTGGGTCAGAGCCGGTCGTGGACAGTGTAGGCCATGCCGGGCTACCCACCTGCCTTCACCAGTGAAGACTGTGTGTCTCTAGCCACCTCAGAGGCTGTGTTATGAGGTCCGTGGCGTGGATAGTGGTGTGATGACGAGACTCCGCCCCCTCCAGTCAGAGCAGGTCGGGAGCAGTGCACTGACATCCGGGCAATCTCCATGCACCCACAGTGAAGACCGTGTGTCTGTAGCTCACTCAGGGGCTGAGATGTGGGGACAGTGGAGTGGATAATGGCGTTGTGACGAGACTCCGCCACCTCGGGTCAGAGCCGGTCTAGGACAGTGTACTGCTCCCCTGACCACCCACATGCACCCAACCGTGAAAACTGCGTCTTTAGCCAACTCAGGGGCTGAGATGTGGGGACGGTGGCGTGGATAGTGGCGTGGTGGCGAGACTCCGCCCCCTCAGGTCAGAGGTTGTGGGAGGCAGGTCAGTGATTGCCAGGCCATCCCCATGCACCCCTCATTGGAGACCATGTGTCTATAGCCCACTCCGGGGCGGAGCAGTAGCTGTAGAGGTGTTGTATGGAAGTCGAGGTTAGAAGAAGTAGCAGTGAAAAGCAATAGGTGTTTGTTATAAGTACTGCTAGTACTACACTCAAAAATAGATTAGACCACTCATCATAACTCATAGTTTTATTGAGTTCAATAGCTGAAAGAGGAGAAAAGATATTAATATGAGTTTGCAGCCTGAAAAAGAGTGTCATTCTAAATATTTCTTTGAATATAAGGAAGGAAGGAAGGAAGGAAGGAAGGAAGGAAGGGAAGGAAGGAAGGCAGGAAGGAAAGAAGGAAGGAAAGAAGGAAGGAAAGAAGGAAGGAAGGAAATAAGGAAGGATGGGTGGAAGAAAGGAAGGATGGAAGGAAGGAAGGAAGGAAGGAAAGAAGGAAGGATGGATGGAAGGAAGGAAGGATGGAAGGAAGGAATATGAATGCTACCACAGTAGTCATAAAAGGGTGCCTGTACAGAGAGCCTGCGCGTGTCCCCAAATTCAAATCTCAACTGACACTGAGCATCCTCTCATTCACTTCAATGGAAAGGCATGCCGGATTCAGACAGCTCTCTCTCAAAAAGTATAAAGGCTACAACTTAGCTATTGACATCGTAGGAATCCTGAGAACTTGCTGAACATTTGTATGTATAACTGTCCGTGTAGCTTAAAAACTGTAGGCATGGCGACGAGTTAGAAAACGTGTAAAAATGCAAAATGAGCAGCTCAAAAGCTAGAGTGCAGCGCCATACGTTTAAATGGGGAGCGCAGTTGCCGAACAAATCATCATACAGCGAAAAGTATAAGTCACACAGCTTAGATACTTACATTGTACGAATCAGCACAGTTGTGTGAAAGTTTTGATGTATAATATGTGTGTGAGCTTTCAAAACTGTAGGAGTGCCAGCAGTTTACAAAATGTGTAAATATTTTCAAAGCAACAGCTGCCACCACTCTAAAAGCATAATGATACTGAACATTCCACCAGCAGTTTCAATGGCACAAAAATGACTATTAAAAGTTAAATTACTAAAAAACTATAAAAAATATCAAAAATCTGAATACATCCGTTAAAGAGCTAAACATCGTGAACATTTTAAAGTTTGAATGAAGTTTCTAGCACAAAGTATGAAGAAGTTATAAAGGAGACAAAAAACGGGGAGAATAATAATAATAATAACTAGAAAGTACATTTCCTGGAGAAAATGTGAGGTGGGCTAGCTGCTGCAGCTGTATGCAACAGCTACTGCTAGAACTACTATGGACAAGGCAATCTCCATGCACCCACCTGCGAAGACCGTGCGTCTCTAGCCCACTCAGGGGCTAAGTTGTGGGGTCTGTTGCGTGGACAGTGGCCTGGTGGTGAGACTCCGCCCCCTCAGGTCAGAGCTGGTCGAGGACAGTGTACCCCTCTCCGGGCCACCTACCCGCCTGCACCGGTGAAGACCATGTGTCTCTAGCCCACTCAGGGACTGAGTTGTGGGGCCGTGGCGTGGATAGTGGCGTGGGGGTGAGACTCCACCCCCTCAGGTCAGAGCCAGTCAGGGACAGTGTAGCCCTCTCCGGGCCACCTACCTGACTCAACCGGTGAAGACCGTGTGTCTCTAGCCCACTCAGGGGCTGAGTTGTGGGGCCCGTGGTGTGGATAGTGGCGTGCTGGTTAGGCCCCGCCCCCTTGGGTCACAGCTAGTCTGGGACAGTACAGTGACCTCTGGGCAATTTCAATGCATCCACCAATGAAGACTGTGTCTCTAGCCCACTCAAGAGTTGAGTTGTGGGGCCCGTGGCGTGGATAGTGGCGTGGTGATGAGACTCCACCCACTCAGGTCAGAGCCAGTCGGGGACAGTGTACCCCTCTCCGGGCCACCTACCCGACTCCACCATGAAGACCTCTGGGCAGTCTCCTTGCACCCACTGGTGAAGACTGTGTGTCTCTAGCTCAATCAGGGGCTGAGTTGTGGGGTCTGTGACGCCACCACGATGAGAAAGAAAGAAAGAAAGAAAGAAAGAAAGAAAGAAAGAAAGAAAGAAAGAAAGAAGGATGGAAGGAAGGATGGAAGGATGGAAGGATGGAAGGAAGGATGGAAGGAAGGAAGGAAGGAAGCAAGGATGGAAGGAAGGATGGAAGGAAGGATGCAAGGAAGGAAGGAAGGATGCAAGGAAGGAAGGAAGGATGGATGAAAGAAAGAAAGTAAGAAAGATGGATGGATGGATGAAAGAAAGATAGAAGGATGGATGAAAGAAAGATGGAAGGATGGATGAAAGAAAGAAAGAAAGAAAGAAAGAAAGAAAGAAGGATGGATGGATGGATGAAAGAAAGAAAGAAAGAAAGAAAGAAAGAAAGAAAGAAAGAAAGAAAGAAAGAAAGAAAGAAAGAAAGAAAGAAAGAAAGAAAGAAAAGGATGGAAGGAAGGAAGGAAGGATGGAAGGAAGGAAGGAAGGATGGAAGGATGGAAGGAAGGAAGGAAAGAAGGGAAGGAAGGAAAGATGGAAGGAAGGAAAGGAAGGAAGGAAGGAAGGAAGGATGGATGGATGGATAGAAGGAAGGAAGGATGGAAGGAAGGAAGGATGCAAGGAAGGAAGGAGGGAAGGAAGGATGAATGAAGTTTCTAGCACAAAGTATGAAGAAGTTATAAAGGTGACAAAAAACGGGGAGAATAATAATAATAATAAAGAAATAGTGGGAATATCACAAGTTGGGCTAGCTTTTACAAGCTAGCCCACCTAACTAGAAAGTACATTTCCTGGAGAAAATGTGAGGTGGGCTAGCTGCTGCAGCTGTATGTAACAGCTACTGCTAGAACTACTATGGACCAGGCAATCTCCATGCACCCACCAGCAAAGACCGTGCGTCTCTACCCCACTCAGGGGCTGAGTTGTGGGGTCTATGGCGTGGATAGTGGCGTGGTGGGGAGACTCTGCCCCCTCAGGTCAGAGCTGGTTGAGGACAGTGTACCCCTCTCCGGGCCACCTACCCGCCCTGAAGACCATGTGTCTCTAGCCCAATCAGAGGCTGAGTTGTGGGGCCTGTGGCGTAGATAGTGGTGTGGTGACGAGACTCCGCCCCCTCGGGTCAGAGCCGGTCTAGGACAGCGTACTGCTCCCCGGACCATTCACATGCACCCAACCGTGAAAACTGCGTCTTTAGCCAACTCAGGGTCTGAGATGTGGGGACGGTGGCGTGGATAGTGGCGTGGTGGCGAGACTCCGCCCCCTCAGGTCAGAGGTTGTGGGGGGCAGGTCAGTGATTGCCAGGCCATCCCCATGCACCCCTCATTGGAGACCATGTGTCTATAGCCCACCCCGGGCGGAGCAGTAGCTGTGGAGGTGTTGCAGTAGGTGTTTGTTATAAGTACTGCTAGTACTACACTCAAAAATAGATAAGACCACTCATCATAACTCATAGTTTTATTGAGTTCAATAGCTGAAAGAGGAGAAAATATATTAATATGAGTTTGCAGCCTGAAAAAGAGTGTCATTCTGAATATTTCTTTGAATATAAGGGAGAAAGAAAGAAAGAAAGAAAGAAAGAAAGGATGGAAGGAAGGATGGAAGGATGGAAGGATGGAAGGAAGGAAGGATGGAAGGAAAAGAAGGAAGGAAAGGAAGGAAGGAAGGATGGAAGGAAGGAAGGATGGAAGGAATGAAGGAAGGAAGGATGGAAGGAAAGGAAGGAATGGAAGGAAGGAAAGAAAGAAGGAAGGGAAGGAAGCATGGAAGGAAGGAAAGGAAGGAAAGGAAGGAAGGAAAGAAAGAAGGAAGGAAGGGAAGAAAAGGAAGGAAGGAAAGAAAGAAGGAAGTAAGGAAAGGAAGGAAAGGAAGGAAGAAAGGAAGGATGGAAGGAAGGAAGGAAAGGAAGGAAGGAAGGATGGAAGGAAGGAAAGGAAGGAAAGGAAGGAAAGGAAGGAAAGGAAGGAAAGGAAGGAAGGAAGGATGAAAGGAAGGAAGGATGGAAGGAAGGAAAGGATGGAAGGAAGGATGAAAGGAAGGAAAGAAAGAAAGAAGGAAGGAAGGAAGGATGGAAGGAAGGAAAGGAAGGAAAGGAAGGAAGGATGAAAGGAAGGAAAGAAAGAAGGAAGGAAGGATGGAAGGAAGGAAAGGAAGGAAAGGAAGGAAGGATGAAAGGAAGGAAAGAAAGAAGGAAGGATGGAAGGATGGATGGAAGGATGGAAGGATGGAAGGATGGAAGGAAAGGAAGGATGGAAGGAAAGAAGGAAGGATGGAAGGAAGGATGGAAGGAAGGAAGGAAAGGAAGGAAGGAAGGAAGGAAGGAAGGAAGGATGGAAGGAAGGAAGGAAGGAAGGAAGGAAGGAAGGAAGGAAGGAAGGAAGGAAGGAAGGAAGGAAGGAAGGAAGGAAAGGAAGGATGGAAGGAAGGAAAAGAAGGAAGGAAGGAAGGAAGGAAGGAAGGATGGAAGGAAGGAAAGGAAGGAAATGAAGGAAGGAAGGATGGAAGGAAGGAAGGAAAGAAAGAAAGAAAGAAGGAAGGAAGTAAGGGAAGGAAGGAAGGATGGAAGGAAGGATGGAAGGAAGGAAAGGAAAGGATCGAAAGATCGAAGGAAAGGAAGAAAGAAGGAAGGGAAGGAAGGATGGATGGATGGATGGAAGGAAAGAAAGGAGGAAGGAAGGAAAGAAAGGATGAAGGAAGGATGGAAGGAAGGAAGGAAAGAAAGAAGGATGGAAGGAAGGGAAGGATGGATGGATGGAAGGAAGGAAGGAAGGAAGGAAGGAAGGAAGGAAGGAAGGAAGGATGGAAGGAAGGAAGGAAGGAAGGAAGGAAGGAAGGAAGGAAAGAAGGAAGGAAGGATGGAAGGGAAGGATGGAAGGAAGGAAGGAAAGAAGGAAGGGAAGGATGGAAGGAAGGATGGAAGGAAGGATGGAAGGAAGGAAGGAAAGAAAGAAGGGAAGGATGGAAGGAAGGAAGGAAAGAAAGCAAGAAGGAAGGAAGGAATGGAAGGAAGGAAGGAAGGATGGAAGGATGGAAGGATGGATAGAAGGAAGGATGGAAGGAAGGAAAGAAGGAAGGAAGGAAGGAAGGAAGGAAGGAAGGAAGGAAGGAAGGAAGGAAGGAAAGGAAGGAAGGATGGATGGATGGATGGATGGATGGATGGATGGATGGATGGAAGGAAGGAAGGAATGAATGAATGAATGAATATGAATGCTACTACAGTAGTCAATAAAGGGTGCCTGTACAGAGAGCATGCACGTGTCCCCAAATTCAAATCCCAACTGACACTGAGCATCCTCTCATTCACTTCAATGGAAAGGCATGTTGGCTTCAGACAGCTCTCTCTCAAAAAGTATAAAGGTCACAGCCTAGATTTTGACACCGTATGAATCCTGAGAAAATGCTGAACATTTAAGGCTATTATATGTCCGTGTAGCTTAAAAACTGTAGGCATGGCGACGAGTTAGAAAAAGGATAAAAATGCAAAATTAGCAGCTCAAAAGGTAGAGTGTGGGCCCATACGTTTCAATGGAGAGCGCAGTTGCCAAACAAATCGTCATACAGCGAAAATTATAAGTCACACGGCTTAGATACTTACATTGTACGAATCAGCACAGTTGTGTGAAAGTTTTTATGTATAATACGTGTGTGAGCTTTCAAAACTGTAGGAGTGCCAGCAGTTTACAAAATGTGTAAATATTTTCAAAGCAACAGCTGCCACCACTCTAAAAGCATAATGATACTGAACATTCCACCAGCAGTTTCAATGGCACAAAAATGACTATTAAAAGTTAAATTACTAAAAAACTATAAAAAATATCAAAAATCTGAATACATCCGTTAAAGAGCTAAACATCGTGAACATTTTAAAGTTTGAATGAAGTTTCTAGCACAAAGTATGAAGAAGTTATAAAGGAGACAAAAAACGGGGAGAATAATAATAATAATAAAGAAAGAAAGAAATAGTGGGAATATCACAAGTTGGGCTAGCTTCTGCAAGCTAGCCCACCTAATAAAGAAAGAAATAGTGGGAATATCACAAGTTGGGCTAGCTTTTACAAGCTAGCCCACCTAATAATAACTAGAAAGTACATTTCCTGGAGAAAATGTGAGGTGGGCTAGTTGCTGAATCTGGTTGTAACAACTACTGCCAGTACTATAAACTACTAACTATTGTAAATATAACTACAATAACTGTTAGCACTACCAATACTACTAAATATAACTATAAATATATATATTTTTAACTACTATAAACTACTACAAATGGCCTACTAGTCTACTCATGACGTGTACAGTTTTAATAAGCTCAATAGCTCAAATAGGTATAAAAGGTATCGATATTAGTTTACAGCCTGAATCCCATTATGAATAAGTATTTGAATATAAGGAAGGACAGTAGTTGTGGTGTTGGTATGGAAGTTGAGGTGAGTGCTACAATACTACTGTTATATAAAGGATGCCTGTTGAGAGGATTAGCCTACATTAACAGATCATCACTGCAGTGGTGTAATTGGGTTAACAGTAGTATTAGGGTTAACAGTAATCTTATTGTTAGAGTTAGGGTTTGTAACATCTACTGCCAGTTCTATTATAACTACTAACTATTGTAAATATAACTACTATAAACTCTATTGCTATTACTATTATAACTACAAATATAACTGTTAGCACTACCAATAATAATAAATATAACTAAATATTAAAAAACTATTATAAACTACTATAAATAGCCTACCACAGTTAGTACTACTGGTAAGTAGAAGGATTATAAATTTCAACTAGTGTTACAGTACAAGTAGGGTTAGAATTCATAGGCTAATGAAGGTGCTGATAAGCCCAAGTTAATTTAAGAACTATGATGTCTAAAACAGGATATTGAATAGATTTTTGAAGCCACCAACATCTTTTTAGCAGTCACAGCTAGCTCAAGAATATGTAGCCTACATTTAAGTTCTGATTTCTTAATGTCACTCCTTTTGTTACCATCGATAAATAGCAGCAGACATCAGTTATTGCAATCCCCAGCACACACTACACAAGGTCAGGTTCACAGTTCAATGCCACAGGCTTTATAATTCAGGCTTTATTTAACACATTTTACTGATTGGTTGTGGATTGGAAGCTTGTGATATCAGGATAGTCTCACCAGTCTAGAGTAATTGTGATGCTGCTTTAGGTTATCCTGAGGCTGAGTAATCGTGACTGTGCCTGCCTTAGGTTGTCCCAAAAGTTTGAATGTGGGATCTTACCCGTCATTGGCTAACCAGCCTTCCATACTCGCCTTATACAGGAACTGATTAGGCATCAGAGACTGATTATACTGTTGGTTTTAAATGTTTTGTCAAGTTCATATAAGGAGGTGCAGCAGGGGTGTTGTAACCTTTTGCTTCCAATCTCGTTGTTTTGTCAATGTTCATATATCAAGAATCAAGTCACAAGAGTCCATGATTGAGGAGGGGCAGCATGGGGTCCTGGTGTGGTAATCTCTGCAGCAGGAGAGCAGTAGAAGAGGCTGGCTGGTAGGCAGAAGCGCAGTGGTGTTGTGGATCCTTTTACAGGGGGCTCTTGCAGGGGCCTTCTCTGCGGGGGGCTCTGGGGAAGGCTTGAGGATGCAGGCTGCCCTGATGGAGGTAGGGCGCCTCTTAGACACCAACACTCTCTCTGTGTTCCACCTGGGCATCGACCTCTGGTCCGCTCTCATCAATGAACTCCACCTGCAGCAAGACACATTATTTCAGAGTGCATCCCAAGGACAACAACTAAGAACATACAAAAATGTGATGTTATAAAACACCATTTTCTATTTTGACACCATACCTTGAAACAACTTCTTGATCGCCTGAGGGCTGCAGGTACAGACTGGGACTTGTCCTGGGCTGGGGACAGTTCCACCTTGCATGGCAGTTGGGGACAGGCTTGGCAGCCCCCCTCTGTGCTGAGGTGGGTGCCTGGACCCCCTCTTTCAAAGTCACCCTCTCTGCTGTGAGGTGGGATCCTCCGTCCGTCCCTCCCACCCTCCCAGCCTCTAACTCCTTCACTCTCTGCCAGGCTGGGGCAGCAGGCCAGGTGGTGAGGCCTGCTGCAACGGAGGACCCACCTACTTTGGTTACATTGAGAGTATTGTACATTTATGGTAAATTAAACTTTTGCTCTGTCAAACTATGCTCTTTCAATCTATACTTTCTTACACTACTTATCTAAACTTTAATCTACAGGTAAAATCTTTAATATAATACTTAAATTATTTAATCTAAACTATGCTGTAATACAAAAAGGTTCCACAAATGTTTGCTTGAATAATTTAGCTTCAAAAAGGTCTTGCTTCATAAGTTGGGTTTTGTTAAGTTAAGTGATATGTGGAGTATTCTCTTTTAGCCGCTAGGGGGAGACGTACACCTTTGAGTTAGATATCGTTTGTGGTTTCGTCTAGTTCAAGCTGGTCTCACTATGTTTGCCGACAGCTGACGATGGACCTTCGTTGTTTCACAAGTTGTGCGTAAATGCAATATGTGAGTATATCATTCACCATGTTAATGTCTGTACACTGTGATTCTTTGTATTGGTAGCAGCACTGTATCTGTGGAATTTAGTTACTGCTAGTTACCTGAATTAGCTACTTACTTAGCTTCTGTTTTCTGAGCTACATTGCTGAGCTAGGTTACATTCTTACTTTGTACCATATCTTACAGTTTCTGATATTAATTTAGTAATATTTCTTGTGTTGTTATTATAGTAATTCTAATCATGTAAATGCATATCCAGATATATTTGTAATACAATCTTTATTTTTGATTGTAGGGATCCCCGCGACCGGTACTGCACTAATTACATCGTATCTTCACCTACTCAACCAGTTAAATTCAAGAGAGGAAACTAGCCTTTCATACAGTAATACTTACGAGATGTGGGAGGTTAATACGCAGTACACAGGGTTGTGATAGCTGTAGTAGGTCTGAAGTACACCAGATTGGAGACAGTGCTGTGGTCGAGAGATGAATATGTGATCGAGGAGGGTGTTTTTCTCAGTGGTGGCGGTTCTGATCAGTTGTGTGTATCCTCGTGACTGAAGGAGCGCAAAGATGGGCTTGCTCTTGTTGTTGGGCATCAGATCCTCGTTGAAGTCTCCACAGATGATGCTGGGATGGTGATCTAGTATCTCCAATGAGTCCAGGAGGTTGCGCAGGTTTGGTAGAAATTGTGCAAGACTGTAGAGCGGAGGTCTGTAAATGGCAGCAATCAATGCATTCACTGGGGCTTCGACCTTGACAACGAAAAACTCTAGGTCTGTCACGTTCTGAAAGTACTGCATGGGTCGTACCTGAAGGTTGTTTCTCACATATATGGCCACTCCACCACCGCTTCTTTGTGCTAGATGAGGGTTGTTTGTGTATGACACATGCCTGTTGCGTTTAAACATGCTGTAGCCTTCCAACTGGAGATTATCTGCAACCAGGGAGCCTGACAGGTGGGTCTCTGTGAAACACAAAATATCTGCAAGGCGCAACTCGTGATGAGTCTTGATATCATCAATATGTGACAACAGTCCCTCCGTGTTGTGATGAATAACTGTAAGTGTGGGAGTCATGCTTACGGTCTGAGCATTTCTGAAGAGCGGCATTGCATTGTCTAATGTGACTTTCCTCATGTCTCTCAGGGACGTGGTGATTTCAGGATTAGCATATATTTTCTTTTCATCAAAGTCGGTGATGTGCAATCCATGAAGTGAGGTAGTTCTACTCAGTGCCACATACGCCATCCCCGGCTCAAAAACTCTCTTCAATGAAACCACTGCGGACACTGTTGTCATGCCTTGGACCTTGTGAGTAGTGCATGCGAAGGCCAGTTTCATGGGGAATTGGCGCCTAACAACTCCTTTTCTGCTCAAGGACTCCTCTACTCTCTCAATGTACACAACATTGTCAGGCCCGTTGGGTATCTTGTTTCGGTGTCTCTGTCCTGCACTCACATTGTCAAGCTGAAGTCCCAGCATGTGTACAACCGTCCTGCCATCCTGAACGTGGGTAACTATTCTGGCGACATTGCCAAAGGAGCCATTTACCAGTCCGTCCTCTCTCTGTCGCATGATCTCTGTGAGCGTGATCATTTGGAAATGGTCTTGCCAAAAATCAAGCATGTGCTCCTCAAACACACACAGAGGTTTAGTGTTCCCAAGCGGTGGCAGTTGATAGAAGTCTCCGACAGCTAGAACTGACATACCACCAAAAGGTTTCTTGCTTCCTTTTATCTGTTGCAGCCTCCAGTTCACATAGGCAAAGAGAGGTTTGGAGACCATTGATACTTCATCGATGACGAGTATCTCAGCATTTGACAGCGTTGCCCTCACTTCATCTAAAGTGTTTCCGAGTCCTTGATATGGAGGCTTAAGGCTTCTGGGAAGTTTGAGGATAGAATGAAGCGTTTTGCCTGATATGTTGAAGGCAGCAGTGCCGGTGAATGCAGACAATAGAACAGTGGGCATTGACATGTCACTTTCCTCACAGACACGGGGGAGTTTGCACAGTATCTTTGTGGCCTCTGTATAGATGCACTTAATAAGATGTGATTTGCCAGTACCAGCGCCACCGGTGACAAAGTAGAAGAACTGTCCGGGAGTCTCACCATACACGCGTTTCATGCACCAGTCTCTGACCGTGTAGAAGATGGATGCTTGGGTCTGATTTAGGCTTTGGTACATCTTGCGCACAACTGCAGGGCTTATCTGTGGTCCCTCAATTAAGGGTGCAGTACCTCCTCTTTCCACTCTGGAAGCCGTGTATTCAGGGACATCATCTTGTTCGTTGTGTTCGTCAGGGTTTACTTCTTCACGTTCTGAAATGCACTCCAGTCTGACCAACTCTGTTTCAGGTGCCAGCGTTGTCCATGCATCCTCAATGGGTCCTTGTTGTTGAAAGTCCTCGATGGCTTTCTCAATGGCAGTGTTGTGTTTATCATACACAGACCTGTTTCTGTTGACAATTACACACACCCGCTCAGTATACTGTGTTCCCGGGAGTTGCACAGAAGCACCGGCATAAAATGATTCATACGACTGGAATCCATGACACTTCAGCTGTGCATCTGAGCGGTAGGGCAGGTAGAGTTTCAGCAACGTGCCATAAAACTTCTCTGAGTTTTTTTGCTGTGAAAAACGGGCATATCTGATGATGGCAGGTTTCCCCTTTGAGCGCTTTTGAATGAATCCTTTGTCATTATTAAGTCGAATTACATTTTTACTGTTCCTGTGTCTCCCATAGACTACTCTGTAGGTTGATGCAAAGTCTGCCATGCACATTGTTTCAAATTCAGGTGTGTGGGGCCTGGCTTTGTATTTGTCTGGTAACCCTGACATCCAAACATCCTCAGAGTCTGGCGATTTGTTCTCCAGGTATTTAACAGGAAGGCTCATTCTCAGTGCGTCGTCATCTGTGGGTATGTATAAAACGCTGCGTGAACAGGATTTCAGTTTCAAACTACATGTGCGGGCAACAGCCTCCTGAGCGCTAACCTCTCTGTTTTTTGAGTAGGCCTGCATGATCTGTTTCATTTGTTCCCGATCAGATGTGTTGGCTTGACTAGTATCTTTCATTACTGTCTTGAGATAGTCGCTCATCTCGTGCTCTGCTTTTGAAATATAGGACAACATGTACATAATGCAACAGTAAGGATTCAGTATGAATTGGATATCCATGTTGGCATTCCAAGCCCTCAGCAAGTGGGGATTATATCCGTTCACCCAACAGTCTTTTGGATCACGCTTCATGACAATCACGCTGGCGTTGGTGAGTGACTCCACATTGTCTACATATTCCTCATAGCTTAAGTTGCATTGGGCGAGTAGCTGTGGGGTGTTTTCAAAAGTAGCTTTGGGGTCGTTAAGCAGGTCCCACACAGGTTTCAGTTTTGCTTTAGCTCTCTCTGGAGTCAACCCTGGTTGTTCATTGGCTTCACTGACCTGTGGTGGCATAGGTCTAGTTACCATTGTTTTCCTCACAGGCGGTTTGGGAAATCCAAATCTGCAGTGTTTGTTGCCTTTCTTGCATGACTTTGAATGGTTTTTGCTATGAGTCTGTACCTCTGTCACAATTTTATATAGTTCAGGGTCTGCATTTTGGTCGGGCAGTTTGCATGTTATGTACTTGTCAACAAAGTCACACACTTTCTGATCAGGGTCTTCCTCAAATACAGGTGTGTTCTGGCACCAAACCAAAAGATGGATGTGAGGAGATCCACGTGCTTGATATTCCACACGAATGAAGAAGTCTATCACTTCACCGATGGGCTGTGCAGGTGACATGAGCAAATCTCTCATCAGCGCGTCAACTCTCTTCTCAAACATGCGCATGCAGGTGACGGGGTTACTTCGCAGTATTTCACATTTTGTGGCCCAGTCTAACTCTGAAAAGTCTACCTGTTGACCCTGTTGTGCCTTTATTGCTGTTATCACTTCAGGCCATCTCATTTCTGCTGCGCTGAACGTAAGGAAAAAAGTTGGTGTTCCCAGTTGTCTGAGCATGGAAAACAAATCCCTTAGTGTTTTCTCCCAGTAGGCTGGAGTCCCTCTCAGTGGTGCCATAAATCTGGTTACATCTTTGTTCTCCACCAGCCTCTGAACCTCACGTTTGTCCTGCAGCAATCTAGTGCTTATTCTGCGTCCATCTCTGGTCGTGGGCTTGCCTTTTCTGAGCTGTATGGACATACTGGAGGTGGCCATATGCATTTCTGTGACAAACTGTGCAAAAAATATATAATTTGTGTCCATGGCAAAACGATTGTCGACACAGAACAGCCTCGCCTTGAAATATCCGCTTGGTGATAACTTCCTCATTCTGTTGACCTCATCTAAGGTGTTCTTTCCAGTGGGGAACTGAACGGGGAAAGCCATAGCCTCCAATTTAGGAACTTTAAAAAAGCTGACTGGTCTGTTTCCCTCAGCAGGAGCGATACAATAAACACTGTCACTGTAGGTTAACATCTCATGTGCTATGTCAGCTGGCTGAAGGCACGTATCCAGGGCAACACCGGGTCTCTGCTCATCTACATCCTGTTCTGAGTCAGGTGTCTGATTATCTGCGGTCACATTTTCATCAGAGGGCAACATTTCAGTGCTGGGTTGATCTGACAGATTTGCCTCCACAATTACATGTTCCTCCCAGCTGTCCATTTCCATTAGATCCCTTTGGTCAAAGTTGTCAACTGCATCACTAACGTCAGGCTGTGGCATATCACTGTTTTGCTGCTGCTCTACAACACTATCTTGCGCCTCTGTCACTTCACTGTCGTCACAGTTATCAAAATCCATCAGTTCCTGTGCTATACTGTCAACAGTTTGGTCATTAGAGGAGGCTTCATCTCTGATAGATATGTCCTTATACTCAGAATGGATCTCTTTCAACTTTGATAAGGCTGTTAGCACTTTCCTCATGTTTAGTGTCTGGAACTGGTAATGGCCTTTGTAGTTCATGCGTCTTTTCAACTTAACTTTCATGAGCTGAGATTCGCTATCGGGTCTGGGTAATATATTCACAGTCGCTTCCACCTCTGAAGGTACACACACCACAGCGCCATGTATCGCTCTCTGTTGTCCTTTGGGAAGGGTGATGATTTTAGCAAACGGAATGTGTCTGGCTATGACGTGTCTCTCAAGTATGTTCAGGTCACAGAGTTCAGCAGGAATCGGTGATAACTCCAGTTTATTTGCCACAGCTAGGGAGGGCATGCTTCCTGCCTTGAGATGATCATGACAAGTGAAACAAATCCACTCTTTCTTTCTCTCACTGGGTACTTGACACTCTTGTACACCTCTGCATTCCTCATTACAAACATGAACATAACTTCCTGTCAGGCAAGCTGCAACCACATTAGGATTTTTTGTGTAATTTGACCTGATGCAGGATCGTACTTGATTTGGAAATGATGCTTTATGACAGACTGTGCAGACATATGTGGGTCCGTGTTTTATTTGTGTCTGAAAAACAGCTATAGCTTTTTCAATCAAAGAGTTATCAATCTGAGGGGTTAATGTACAGGTCTGTTGCATATTCATCCTTTGATATTTTCTTTTTATTTTCATTGCAGATCGCATGTTATGAAGGATCCTAAATGCTGCTTCACTGTGATATCTTTTGTGAAGGTTAGAAGCACAGTGCTGCCTGTGACGCATTCTGAAATCTGTGTCATTTATGTACTTGTTTTGCATTTGTTGCTTCATAATTTGTTTCTGTTTCAGTCTGAATGCAGCCTCGTTTGCATAACGGTCTGTGATGTAAGACTTTTGTCTTAACTGGAAGTCAGAATCTTGACGGTATCGACTGGTTATATATGACTTTTGTTTCCCCCTATAGTCATCATCTTGACTGTAACGACTGGTTATATATGACTTTTGTTTCCCCCTATAGTCATCATCTTGACTGTAACGACTGGTTATATATGACTTTTGTTTCCCCCTATAGTCATCATCTTGACTGTAACGACTGGTTATATATGACTTTTTCTTCTGTCTATAGTCATCATCTTCACTGTAACGACTGGTTATATATGACTTTTGCTTCCGTCTATAGTCATCATCTTGACTGTAACGACTGGTTATGTATGACTTTTTCTGTTCTCTGAGAGCTGTATTGTTTGCATACTTCTCTCTTTTTTTCATCTTTTTAACTTCACTTCGTCTGACTTTGTCTACCTTTCTGACATAGTGATCCTTTGCAGTTTCTTTCATTTTTTCCAAGCGCAATGCCCTCCTCTTTAACTTTTTCTGTTGCTGAACAGTCAATTTTGACACATCTGGAATATGTTGCTGGCTCAGGTTTGGCATTTCTGGTATAGGACGTTCCACCATAATGTTACTGGAGATTACCTGCATCATATTTTCATTTACAGAAGAGTCGGTGAGAGCAGAGAGCATGTGTGGGGTACTCAAGTTTGAGGTTGGTTTATTGCGAGTAGCATCATGTGTGAGGGAAGTTAATTTTGATGGACCTGACATATCATGCTCAGCTTGTGTGACATCGGAGTTTATCTGAACCTCCTGCTGGCCTATAGGTGATTCACCAGTAGCATCTGTGTGAATACTGTGATCCATGTTGGGCACGTCATCACTGTGAAATAGCATGGGAGTCAGTTCATATTGACATGTAGGGGGTGTTTCTAACATGTTACGGCATTGGACAAGCCTCCTAATCATATCACTCAAATGGGTGAAAGTAAGCATTAAGGCAGTGCCGGCACTTTGCATGCGGTGGGATAGTATAGGTAAACCCCCAGGACTTCTTGAGTGTGGATCAAAGAAACCATACCTTCCTGCCTTGTCCCTAAATACAGCGATGCATGATCCACCCATTATCAGCAATGCGTTGTTCACATCTGATGTCAAACACTGAAGTCTTTCTCCCAGGTTCAGGTAGTCGTCTGCGCCTTCAGGTACAGGTGCTCTAAATTCGCCATACTTGGAAAGTAATTTCTCCACACTGTACTCTTGCCTGCGTGCAGCAACTCTCTCTGGGAGCTCATCACTAGCCAAATGTATGTGAACATTGTTTGTCTCATTCCTAACACGTCTATACATAACATCACCCTTATCTAATACAAGGTCAAGGTCTGCACTTGTGAGTTCTAGATTCTCTTCAAGGAATGCAAGAAACGTGAGGGAGTTGCAAGTACACTGCTTGTTCCGAGAGAACTCACCATACCTCAAGGACGCCTGGCTACGGGACGCTTGCACACATGTAACATCAGACTGACCTCCCTGTTGTACACAGCCAGCATAAGACAGCTCTGACAGATTTACCTCTCTGCTTCTCACTGGACCATGAGACTCAACCTTCTCTGCTGATGTTCCACAGTCGGATTGATCCAGCTTCCTCCAGCGCTCTTTTGCAGCCTGAGATTTCTTACCCTTCTTCACCATGGTCACGAGGAAATCAGAAAATGAACACAACCTTGATGTAGACTATCTTTTAATTGTCAAAACAGCTTGAACAGATTAAATATGATGTTTTGATGATAATATACTGTATTATAGACAACTGATCGTTTGGAAGTGAAAAAGGGTGTACAGGTAGGTATAGCACAAGGCTTTCTCAACAAGGCAGGTATAGCACAATCAAGGCTTTCTCAACAAGGTAGGTACAGTATAGCACAATCAAGGCTTTCTCAACAAGGTGTATGGCACAATCAAGGCTTTCTCAACAAGGTGTATGGCACATTCAAGGCCTTTTCTCAACAAGGTGTATGGCACAATCAAGGCTTTCTCAACAAGGTGTATGGCACATTCAAGGCTTTCTCAACAAGGTGTATGGCACATTCAAGGCCTTTTCTCAACAAGGTGTAGGGCACATTCAAGGCCTTTTCTCGAAAAAAGTAGTAGGTGGCACAACCGAGGCTTCTCAACAAGGGTCCGCACAATCAAGGCGTTATCAACAAGGGGATCGCACAATCAAGGCGGGGGATGGGACGTTCTTTAAAAGGGGGGTAGGGGAAGATGGGACATACTTTTCAATAGGGTGAAAAACAGGCAGAGTATTCAGAGAGAAAAGATAGAGGCCAAAATGTGGACAGCAGGGTTGAGGGGGGTGGGATTTGAGAGAGTCTGGCTTTCCCAGCAGCAGTTTTACCTGAAAGAAGAAAAATAATATAAGTCTCCTTGTGATAGCTCACATTCACTTAACATTTGATCATGTATTTGTCAAAATAAGGCTATGAACAATCGAGCGGGGGACAAAGGTGTATATATATATATATTTTTTTTTTTTTTAAATAAAATGTGTTAATTGGTCAAAACACTTCAGCACTTTGTGCACACAAATTACCGTTGAGGGTAGCTCGGATGACCAGCAGTATGTCAGAGAGAGTGTCTGATAAGCCAGCAGGATGAACCAACAGGAATCACGGCAGTAGTATGCCAGGGAGGGAGGGGAGAGAGTTTGTATTAATATAGGGTTGGAGACAATAGGCTGATCAGAACACATTTGCTACATAGGTATAACTTTCATGGAAAGTGCAGTGTGTAGAATTTTGAAAGTATTTGGTGTATCCTTGGCAGAAATTGAAAATAACATTCCTAAGTATGTTTTAATTAGTGTATAATCCCCAATCTGCAACATAACTACTAGATGCAGTCAAAACACCAATTTAACATGATTGTGGCAAACTGAGACAGCCATACAGTCCTGTTGTGTGACTTACCTGAATCACTGTCAAATCTGTGAATAAAAGAGAAAGAGAGCAAGTAAGGACACATTCATTGAAATGCATCCATTATTGGGTATACAGTGTCAAGTTGTTTTACTTAGTTAATAAAACTATCATATGAAAGTATTCTGGTCTCCGAGTCTCTATCCGCGTATTTGCAGGCGTACTGGCGCCTGACAGCCTCTTATCAAAGATCAGTTTATTCTTCGCTATGTACACACACTAGACATTTGACTAGGGTAATGGCATACGCTGATAAAGACGACGGGACAGTGCAGACTGACAGTGTAAATGCAATACAAAGAATCCAGGGGTTGATTCCCTTATCACAAAATACCACAAAGCAGCGGTCCTTAACACCGAGACAGCCATTGTTGGCCGGTTACGTTATAAAGCCAAGTTGGCTAGCTAGGTAACATTGTTTCCCAAGCCAACCAGCTAACCTTACTACCAAACAGATGTACCATGCTTTACTGTCAGACATAGCATACTGGTAGCTAACGTTGGCTAACTAATAAAACGACCATACACTAGCTGTCAACATCACATAGAAAGTTAACCAGACAGATGTCGTTGCATATAGCCGTTTATGCCACCGGCTAAAGCAATTAGCACTTGTTGCAAGCGCTAGCTAACCTTAGCTAGCGGCTAACGTTGGCAAAACTTTACTTTGGCAGATTCAGTTTATAGTTAACTTTGTTTACGTTGGTTTAGCAACATTTACAAGATGTAATTATAATATATGGAGATATATTGGCATTTACTTGATACAATCGTTCTTTTAGCTACTGTACCACCTCACCTCGTCCGTTGCCAGGCTAGACTGATAACAGCTTGACAACAGGACGCACGCGCGACTCCCTGTAGGCCGTGAAGCTGGTCACGTGTGCCACAGTAATCGCGTGTCAAAACAATTCCTGTTCATAGATCAGACATATAGAACTGTGTAGCAGTACTGACTTGGATATTTTGTCTGTATATGTCCTCCGTCTTCGTGGTGCACATTACATAGTAATCATTTTAACTGGTACAATGGAAGTGGCTGGTACAATGGCACCTATATGGTACAATGGCCTATGCACAGGCGATATTGACTATTGCAAACCATGGATGGATTCAGACATAGGATAGGATCCTTGCCTTGTGATTCCATCAAAAAGTCACATGGCTTTATTCTATCCCTCGCTCCCCAAAAACTATCTCCTCCGTCCTCTGCTTCCCTCGGCTCCAGCCAAAACCAAAAACTCCCTCGCGTCTCACGCGCTCACCCTCTCCCCCCCCTCTAAACCACCACCCCCCCCTAGTGGACACTCCCCCCACAACAAACCTAACTAAACCCACTACCCATAATTAGACACAGCGTTACACTATTAACAAATCAGATAAAACAAGTGCAGTCAAGTCTAAAACAAGAGTGTCAAAATCAACAACTGTACTACAGAGGACATAGTCAGTTATTACAAGTTACACTATCACAGCTGTGTACAGCAACATTTCACTGTAACTGTACAGTACATTACATAAGACAAAGAAATCTTGAATCTGAATAATGCCAAAGACACTTCAACTCAAACAGTCTCATAGGTTTGTAACTTTAATGTGCACACACACACACACACACACACACACACACACACACACACACACACACCCCAGGGCCGCAATCATCTCCATGACGTTGGGCAGGAGCGATGACTGGGGCTGACAATACGGCAGCGCTTCAGGACCGGCCTGTCCGCTTCCTCCTTTATGTGCAGGCCCAGTTTGACCGGTACCGGCCTCCAGTCACACACTGGGTCTATGGAGATCTCCTCATAGTCCAGACTGGAGGGAGGGAGAGAGGTGTGAGATAAAAACTTTTTTTAAATACACCACACAAACGCACACAGACAGACACACACTAACACAGACACTTCTGGATGTAGATGAGAATCCCCAGCATGTAGCATGTATTGGTCCACTTCCAGACCCTCTAATAACGTTGTCTTACTGTGATGAAGAGAGAGGCACGGAGTCAGACATGCAGATCAGGGCCCTGTACTACGAAGCTAGATTATGGTGTTAGCGCGATAACTTCAGGTTCAGGCCTGGTTTATCCGTATCATGATTGTTGATCACTTTCACCGTGCTATATCGCCATGGTAACTCATGCTGCCAAGCTAACCTGTTTCGGGGCAGGTTAGCTTCCAGATTATAGAATTAAGTACTGCCTGCTGACTGATAAATTCACTTGGAAAATGGCATTGGATGATAAAATCGCATATGGAACTTCATCGTCAGAATTAAAAAATAATCTCAGTGGACGAATAGTGATCACTCTTGAGAGGTTCTTAAAATATAGATAAATAGATAGATAGCCTATATAAAAATATAGCCTAAATGTATACAGATCGCGGAATGGCTTTGTCAGCTGCTTGATTTTGCGTTTACAGTCCCGCAGACGGTAGGCTATGCACTTGCACTATGCATTTTATTGTTTCATGTAGGCTGTGGGTGACGCGTAGAACCAAGTAGGCTAGGCCTACATTTTTTATTCCATTTTCAAGTAGGCCTACGCTATTGTTGAATTATTAGACTAGCTTCCCGTTTTTAGGAATACTGAAATAAATAACTTATTTTCGTAGGCTAGCCTACTTCTCCACCTCGAGATTCACTCTTTCCATCTTAATATTTCTTAATTCTTAATCTCATATATATATATATATACTATAGTGTGGCGGTGTTGGCCGTGAGTCATCTGGATGGTGTTTCTCCCTGGTTGGCACACCTCAGGTACATGGGCTTATGGGACATCTTGCTGTCACCTCTTTCAATGGAGAGAGGCGTGGTGTTCACCCTCACCTGAGAAGGGGGAGAGAAAACAGAGGTACTGGTCAGACAAGGAAGGAGAGGTGCATCATAGCTAACAGTAATCTTCATCTGTCTGTCCTCATCATGCTGATACTCATGGGTTCAGTTATGAGAACAGATTGGAAAAGACAGACGACATTGTAAGACCAGTGTCTCTGATTGGCTGTGGGAGGTTCTGACCTCATCATGAGGGTCTTGTAGACGGACTCACTGAGCTGGAAGGCGTGGTTACTGACAGCCAGGTTGTGTTCCAGGTGGGTGGTAGGTGGGGCTTGCTGTCCTGCCCAGGGGACAGGTAGAGGGGCATGGAGCTGCCGGCATCATCCAGAGGAGAGCTGAGATACAATTAAATTCATGCCATCATACTGTATAAATAGGATATGAGATGAGGAGGGAGGAATTGTTCCAAATTGTATGAAATTACAAACATTTCTGAATAAAACAAATGTTCAGTTTGGTGCCATCAATTATCTTAATTTCTCAGATCTCAAATTGCTTTTTAAATGTTGCAAGAAATATTGTTACATCTGTGTCTAACTGCAATTTCAGAACAATCTGGGATGGTGGGTCTCAACTTCTAAGTGATCAAGCTTTATTAACACATATGTATTGTACGTTCAATATTGGTGTGTGTCTTAAAATATGAGTTGGGCCGTTCGTTTGAGGGCATGATATGGGCGTGTTGTATCAACGACCTTTTGTTGCAGCTTGTAGGCTACTCACCTATGATATGATCAACATCATTACTGGACTGCTCTTTTGTTCATATGACACCCATGCGGAGAAAAATGCTAATGTAACGTTATGTAGCTTGCTTTGTACGCTACATTAGTTATTACAGCTAGATTATCACCGCTTTACTCATACTGTAAACTAGCTACGTGCAGTAGGCCAACATCGTGGTTGGATATTCAGCTCCACAGTTGGCTAGCTAGGCTATGCATGGTTTTAGTTAACTTAGATTAGCTTGGCTAACGATAGCTAGCGAACTATACTAAGCCCCATCCGTTCGGCTGTCAAGCTTTTGAAGACAACTTATGAAGTATAGCCCGCATAACGCATGACAATAAAACATCTCACCTTCAGTCACGAACGATCCATTATTTGTCCATGAATGTCTCGAAAGTAAATGGCCAGGCTCAATTGATGTTTCAGCTACCTCATATGCTTCAGAGATCGTGTCTAGATGAGATACAGCTAGCTACCAGCTACAGTCGGTGTAGAATATGGATGTATGGTGTAGAAGGACGTTAAAGGCTAGTTCCCATAAACTCAGAGGCCGGGTCTCTGCATTTATGGGAACTAGCTTTCTACACAATGCATAGAAGTGACAAGATTTCCGCTGGACTTTTTCCCCCATTAGACTCCATCTGGTTTATTAATCAAAACAAACCAATGTAAACTACATATACATGTTGATAATAATAATTTCATAAATATTTCACAAATTCCTTTACCTTAGTGCCCGTTAACTATACTGTAGCATTACTGTAGGCTACATGGTATAGCGCATATACATTAATGCGCGCGACACTAGGCTATATATATGACTCCTGAGCAAGACATCTGACATCACTCCAACTGATCTTCGAGAAGAGGTGGGTAACTCACTAATTAAGTTTTGAATTATTATTTGATTATTTTTAACAAACCACTGTTAGACTACTTATTGTACAGAATTAACAAGTTACTTTACCTATGGAAAGTGGTATTAGTGGTATTGGCAAGTTAAAAGACTGTTAATAAATGTCAGTTTGACTAACTACACTGACGTGAGGTAAAGTTTAATTTTGGCTTGTTAAATTAGCCAAACTAGAACTAATATGTTATGTTTAGCTATAGGCTAAGTTATATTATAATAGCCTACTGTCAGTTAGATAAATAGGTATATTAGGCCTACTAAGGTTAGACCTAGACTATAGTAAGCTGTAGTCTGTTAGTTAGCTGCCTAACTGACAGGAATGTTTGTTAGCTAGCCTACCATCCAATCTTATTTGGTATAGGCTACACGAAACATTCGTCCAATGTTGCCAGTAGTCTTTTTAATAAATCAATGCAATTACGGACAATGTCAACCTTAAATTATAATTATTTGAGAGGAACAAATTCCGTTAATAGCTAGCAAAAATTACCAAGCTTGTCAGCCAAACTGCCATTCATTAACCAACACCATGTCTCGCGCTATGCCATCATTAGGTGTACTTTCCAGTTTAATTTAATATTTCGCGGGCATGCCGCGAGACATGTCGCAAGGCCGGCGCTGTCCAATGTGCTGAACGAATAGACAGGTGTGCGCATGACACGATCATTGTGTTCCACAATCTTAAAAGCACTCTTGCAACTTACAATAAATACAACCTTGTAACTGCTGAACACCTTGTCCAAATGAGTTTTCTATATTAAGATTTTTAATTTAATTTTAATATGTATTTTCAGAATGGCTTTACAGAAACTTTTCTCTGGGACCGGTGGGACTGACAGGCGCCCGATTGTCCTCAAGGTCGTGGGGATGAGGGAAATGCCTCGGGTGACCAGCTGGGCAATCTCCGAGGACGATGCCACGCCTATCGCCCTCAGCCGCAATGTGCTGGTGGCAGCCTCAGATGGGGAGAGCGCCACCTCATTTGTGGTGTTTGAGGAGGCAGCCCATAAAGTAAAGGTATTTTGGGGTTTCAATTTGTTATTCTATGTTGTTCTATTGCGGAAGTGGAGACCACCAATGACATCGCTAGGTGTATGGAGGACCGGGATAACTGAAGACAAAGATGCGAGGCCCGTCTGTGGACGACCCGACGATGATGATGATGATGAGGAGGAGGAGGAGGATGATGAGGATGATTATTAAAAAAAGATCAGCTTGCTCTAAACTGTCTTCGATGTCTAAATAAAGGTCTCAATTCAATTCATTTCAAAGGCAGGTGGCACATATGTGATCCGGGGCTACCGCATGGCCAAGTTTGGGGCCAAACCGGGTATCCAGATCTGGAAGGAGACCGCCTTCTACAGCACCGCCCCGCTGGAGGTCTCCAAGGAGCTGGAGGAGAGCTGTATGGAGCTCCTAACACCCAGGTCTCCATTAACAGCACTTAGGGGCATCACCAACCCCCAAGGCCTGGTGTCCATTGAAGGAGCGATCAGCTCCGTAAGTTCACACAGTAATTGAGCCATACACCAACATTAATTCATAAATTAAACATAACTCCATGGTCAACTTTGTAGTGCCAATACTTCTCAATGTCACATCACATTAAGATGGAAGCGGTGCGGACTCACACTGGGCAGGGTGGGAAATACCCTGTGAGGAACCTCACCCTCAGCCAGGTAGATCATTATTTTACCATACTTACTTTCATTAAATGTAGGCTAGTCTAGGCTTATACTTTTTTTTGTACATGCCAAAGCTTAGTGATTGATTTAACTTTTAATATTTGGTTGAGGGAAATGACGGAAGGGTTTAAGGGTGTGCATTTCAATATGGTTCGGTTTATGTTTTTGATCACTCATTTGAAGGCTTTGTTTTTTGCAGGACGGGGCCCAGGTGAGGGTTGCCCTTTGGAGGGAGGCCAACCTGTCAGCTAAGCTGACGACGGGCGCGAGGGTGACAATCTCCCACTTAAAAGGGAGAAACACAGAGCAGTTTGGGCTGGTGCTGAGCTCCACGCAGTTCACCACAGTGGAGGTAACTAATTGGCTATAGTACATTATTTCACTTTTTCTTCCTCAGATAGGAACAGCCTCATAGCCTGGCCTCACCAGACCCGATTTGTAAGTGATCAGGCTGGCGAAGCCAAGTTAACGTGATGAGAGGTATCATTACATTAGTCATTTAGCAGACGCTTTTGTCCATGAGAGGTATAAGTAATAATAATAATCATAATCATAATAAACTCCCTCATTGAGACAATGCAAAGTCCCAATAAAAAGGCCCAGTTACGTTGTCTAGCTAATTATTTGTTATTTATTTCTATGAGCCTGCTCTCCATTTAAAAAGGCTGTCTATGCATTAAATGTGTGTGCAAAAATCCTGACTGAAAACAAAATGTTTGCTTTCGACAGCATCAGCAGACTCTGCAGAGGGAGGTGGAAATTTGGGGAGTGATGCCCCTCGAAGGGGGAGAGAAGGAGGTCCTCCTGGTGGACGACTCCGTTCTCACCATCGCGGGACCTGTGTGGCAGCAGTGCTTCCCGGATGGACTGCCCAAAGTCCCTTGCCGGGTGCGGGTTGAGGAAAGTGGTGGGGTGGTCGATGGCCTATTTGTGATTTTATTTATTTATTTTATTGTTTTTGTTATATTTTTTGTGTGCCCCACCCCCACCCTACCCTTTGCCCGGAGGGTGGTACGGACGCTGGGGGTCACAGCACCTCGCCCTCCTGCCCCACCCCCACCCTACCCTTTGCCCGGACGGCGGTACGGACGCTGGGGGTCACAGCGCCTCGCCCTCCTGCCCCACCCCCACCTTTTACCCTTTGACCGGACGGCGGTACGGACGCTGGGGGTCACAGCGCCTCGCCCTCCTGCCCCACCCCCACCTTTTACCCTTTGCCCGGACGGCGGTACGGACGCTGGGGGTCACAGCGCCTCGCCCTCCTGCCCCACCCCCACCTTTTACCCTTTGACCGGACGGCGGTACGGACGCTGGGGGTCACAGCGCCTCGCCCTCCTGCCCCACCCCCACCTTTTACCCTTTGCCCGGATGGCGGTATGGACGCTGGGGGTCACAGCGCCTCGCCCTCCTGCCCCACCCCCACCTTTTACCCTTTGCCCGGATGGCGGTACGGACGCTGGGGGTCACAGCGCCTCGCCCTCCTGCCCCACCCCCACCCTACCCTTTGCCCGGACGGCGGTACGGACGCTGGGGGTCACAGCGCCTCGCCCTCCTGCCCCACCCCCACCTTTTACCCTTTGCCCGGACGGCGGTACGGACGCTGGGGGTCACAGCGCCTCGCCCTCCTGCCCCACCCCCACCTTTTACCCTTTGCCCGGACGGCGGTACGGACGCTGGGGGTCACAGCGCCTCGCCCTCCTGCCCCACCCCCACCTTTTACCCTTTGCCCGGATGGCGGTACGGACGCTGGGGGTCACAGCGCCTCGCCCTCCTGCCCCACCCCCACCCTACCCTTTGCCCGGACGGCGGTACGGACGCTGGGGGTCACAGCGCCTCGCCCTCCTGCCCCACCCCCACCTTTTACCCTTTGCCCGGACGGCGGTACGGACGCTGGGGGTCACAGCGCCTCGCCCTCCTGCCCCACCCCCACCTTTTACCCTTTGCCCGGACGGCGGTACGGACGCTGGGGGTCACAGCGCCTCGCGTGATAGTAATCTGTTCTGTTAAATTTGTAATCTATTCAGTTGTACATAGTTCTTTTACCTTTACAGTTATTTAAACTGATCAGTTCTACCTTTACCATAGTACCTGTGGTTATACACTATAGTTCTACCTTCAGTGTTGTTAAACTAATAAGTTCTACCTTTACAGCGATTTAAACTGATCAGTTCTACCTTTACCATAGTACCTGTGTTAATACATTAGTTATCCACTCAATTGTACTTAGTCCTACCATCAGTGTTCTTAAGTTCTACCTTTACAGTGTTTTAAACTGCTCAGTTCTAGTACCATGGTAACAGTGTCATGGCAAGGTGGGGTTGTGAACAGGGCTCTTGGAGGACAAGATGGACAGGACATTTCATGTTCCAGTAAGACATTTCAAATTAGCCTACTCCCTGCCTACCTCAACGGATCCCAGCCCAAACCCAGCAAACACAAAACGTCAGGGAGACGTTCAGATGTCTTAATAACGTCCGTCGGTCCAGAACCCCGTTTGTACGTCTGCTGGACCCCTCAATATTCAAACGTCTGGCTTGGACCCCTCTAAGACGTCTGTGGACGTGCAGAACGGGTTCAATATCTGAACGTCTAAAAAAACTTTCATTCTGGCTCCTAATTGGATGTGTTTGGACGTCCGGAAAAGACGTATTTTAGATGTGTCTTTGCTCAGTGGGAAGCACCCCAGCACATCAGAGCAGGTGCAGCACATCACCTTAATACCCATTCATCAGTGACGTAGCGGCGCAGGTGACTTCAATCCAATCTCCACTGCTGCAAGAATCCTGGTCTTACCTTCATTCGTCACCAGATCTTCCCATACTCTACATGATTGTGGCAAGTCCTTAGCCAATTTAGCCTACTCATCAGAGTTCGCTTGCTTGTTATGGTCGTACTGTAACACTTTTTCCTCTGTCCTTCCAGAACTGGTAGCTGTGCCGCCTGCCTGCTTCCTCACCAACCCAGCCCCTTACAGCTACTTCCAAGAGCTGCCACAGTTCAGCTCTGGCCTGGCTACATGGACATCAGAGATACGTCATGGTGAAGGTAAGAGATATTTTGAAGATATGAAAAATGCACTTGCACAATGCCTTTTGGAATATAGCGTAGTTGAGAGACGTTGTGTAAGTGCACACTTTGCCATCAACAGTCTATCGAAATTGACATGCTATGCAAAATTCCGTGGAGAGATCTGAGCATAAGTTTAAATGGTAATGGGGAGAGTGAACTCATTTAATGATGTGGCACAAGCAATTTAAACTTGTATATTGCATAATAATAACGCAAACATTTCTGGTGGCGCTTATAGGTAACACTTTTTATTTGGCAGTATGGTTGACTCTATAGGCTTTAGTGCTTTATTTTACACCCCGGTCAAGTGTGCATCAATGAGAAACGCCGATGCCACTATTTCACCATTTATGTTTCTTTTTCCTGCAGGCTGTCCAAAACGTCTTCCAGCAGAATCCAGTGTGCTGCCTATCCCCCACGGATTTTCTGTTCCTCTCTCTTCTGTGCTGGAGTTCTTTTACGAACTTGATGGCGTCAGCATGATCTTTATATTAAAACTGTAATTAACATCAAATGTGTGTGCAAAAATCCTGACTGAAACCAAAATGTTTGCTTTCAACAGCATCAGCACAGAGTCGATAGGGAGGTGGAGATATTGGGGGTGATGGCGCTCCAAAGTGGAGAAAGGAGGTGCTTCTGGTGGATGACTCCACCCTCACAATCAAGGGACCTCTCTGGGAACAAACATTTCCCAATGGACTGACCAATGTTCCCTGCCGGGTGGTCGTAACCGAAAGTGGCGGTGTAATTGATGGCCTCCTTGTAATTTAATTTGATTATTTTTGTGTAAATATGTTGTAACCAATTAGTCCCTCCTTTACCACTACTGTGGTTTTGCACTTACAGTACTACTGCCTTTATCTAGTGTGCACACGCGTAATCACTATGTATGCATGTCACTTGCACATACTGTATGAGACAAAGATCCCAGAAAATATGTTTGGTTAATAAATATTTTGTTATACTTTGAACCGTGGTGTCTCCTTTTTGTTGTGGCCATTTGAGCCAGGTCATGACAAGTTCTGTGATGCGCCCTAAAGTGTGATCTAATTTGTGTAAATGTCATTGTTTGTTTTTAGTGTTTTAGTGTTAGGTTTTAGTGTGTTAAATTCATAATTTGAGAAAGTGTCTGCATTTCCTTTTATCTTTTACAATTAAACCAGAGTAATAGCAGTTTTTCGACAGTAGGTAGTCCGTTTCAGGGGCCTGGAGGCGTGCAGGTACTGTAGGGGTGGCATTCTACAGCCGATCACCCTCTCAGCTGAGCGGATGATGCGTTGCAGTCTAGCTTTATCTTTTGGGGCGGAGAACCAGATGGTGATGGAGGAGGGGAGGATGGACTTGATGATGGAGGTGTAGAAGAGTAGCATCATTGCCTTTGGCATGTTGAATTTCTTCAGCTACCTCAGGAAATACATCCTCTGCTGTGCTTTTTTTGGTGAGGGAGCTGATGTTCGGCTCCCACTTGAGGTCCTGGGAGATGGTGGAGCCAACAGTGGTGACTGGGGTGTCATTCAGTGTGTGTGTGTGTCCCAAGCTGGCTGCGTGCCTGCATGAGAAAACTATGAATGTTACAGCTTATATATTGACACCATAGGAATCCTGAGAACTTGCAGAACATTTCTATGTATAATATGTCTGTATAGATTAAACACTGTATCTTCTGCCCTGACCATGTGTAATAGTAGCCTACACAGCTCAGACAGAGAACTAAACATACTCCAATAAACACCTGAGACGGCAGTGACAGTATAGGTGCCTTTACTGAAGCCTTTTTGTGAAACTGCAACATAAGAATGACAACAAACAACCATATGAATATACATGAAAACGCATGAGACAATGCAACTGATAATTACATGACATGAATGCATCCTAATTAAATGTTCCATGTGACAAGATACACACCAAATGAACCACCAAACTACCAAGACACAACACTTAATATCAATAATAATCTCTACACAATACAGGTAGCTAACGGCAGGGCTAGGGTTAACAGCTAGCTAGTAACGTTGCATTGCTAGCATAAACAACAGCTAGAGTGGCTATAACATACTAAAACAAACAAAACTGACATCTTATCACAACAATCCAAGCAATAGACAAATAAATATCCTGTTGCTACTTACAGACTGTTCCAAATCAAGGGCAAAATCAAGAAGAGAAAGAACACATGAAATTCTCCAACTCTGTTTCTCTGTCAAAAGCGGAGACTCCACTGACTGACCGGAAGTTCAGATAGATAATAACATCCACCAGTAGGTGGCGCCCAAACCATGCAATTTAGCCACAGGGACCAGAATACTGTAGGCATGGCGACAAGTTAGAAAAAGGGTTAACATGCAAAATTAGCAGCTCAAAAGTTAGTGCGGCACCATATGTCTCAATTGGGAGCGCAGTTGCCGAACAAATCGTCATACAGTGAAAACTATAAGTCACACGGCTTAGAAACTTACATTGTACGAATCAGCACAGTTATGGGAACGTTTCAATATATAATATGTGTATGAGCTGTTAAAACTGTAGGCATAGCAACAAGTTAGAAAAAGAGTAAAAATGCAAAATTAGCAGCTCAAAAGCTAGAGTGCAGCGCCATACGTTTAAATGGGGAGCGCAGTTGCCGAACAAATCATCATACAGCGAAAAGTATAAGTCACACAGCTTAGATACTTACATTGTACGAATCAGCACAGTTGTGTGAAAGTTTTAATGTATGATAAGTGTGTGAGCTTTCAAAACTGTAGGAGTGCCAGCAGTTTACAAAATGTGTAAATATTTTCAAAGCAACAGCTGCCACCACTCTAAAAGCATAATGATACTGAACATTCCACCAGCAGTTTCAATGGCACAAAAATGACTATTAAAAGTTAAATTACTAAAAAACTATAAAAAATATCAAAAATCTGAATACATCCGTTAAAGAGCTAAACATCGTGAACATTTTAAAATTTGAATGAAGTTTCTAGCACAAAGTATGAAGAAGTTATAAAGGTGACAAAAAACGGGGAGAATAATAATAACTAGAAAGTACATTTCCTGGAGAAAATGTGAGGTGGGCTAGCTGCTGCAGCTGTATGTAACAGCTACTGCTAGAACTACTACGGACCAGGCAATCTCCATGCACCCACCGGCTAAGACCGTGCGTCTCTAGCCCAATCAGGGGCTGAGTTGTGGGGTCTGTGGTGTGGACAGTGGCATGGTGGTGAGACTCCGCCCCCTCAGGTCAGAGCTGGTCGAGGACAGTGTACCCCTCTCCGGACCACCTACCCGCCCGCACCGGTGAAGACCATGTGTCTCTAGCCCAATCAGGGGCTGAGTTGTGGGGCCCGTGGCGTAGATAGTGGCGTGGTGGTGAGACTCCGCCCCCCCAGGTCAGAGCTGGTCGAGGACAGTGTACCCCTCTCCGGGCCACCTACCCGCCCGCACCGGTGAAGACCATGTGTCTCTAGCCCACTCAGGGGCTGAGTTGTGGGGCCCGTGGTGTAGATTGTGGCGTGGTGGTGAGACTCCGCCCCCTCAGTTCAGAGCTGGTCGAGGACAGTGTACCCCTATCTGGGCCACCTACCCGCTCGCACCGGTGAAGACCATGTGTCTCTAGCCCACTCAGGGGCTGAGTTGTGGGGCCGTGGCGTGGATAGTGGTTTAGGGGTGAGACTCCGCCCCCTCAGGTCAGAGCCAGTCAGGGACAGTGTACCCCTCTCCGGGCCACCTACCTGACTCATCCGGTGAAGATCGTGTGTCTCTTGCCCACTCAGGGGCTGAGTTGTGGGGCCCGTGGCGTGGATAGTGGCGTGCTGGTTAGGCCCCGCCCCCTTGGGTCACAGCTAGTCTGGGACAGTACAGTGACCTCTGGGCAATTTCAATGCATCCACCAATGAAGACTGTGTCTCTAGCCCACTCAAGAGTTGAGTTGTGGGGCCCGTGGCGTGGATAGTGGCGTGGTGATGAGACTCCACCCACTCAGGTCAGAGCCAGTCGGGGACAGTGTACCCCTCTCCGGGCCACCTACCCGACTCCACCATGAAGACCTCTGGGCAGTCTCCTTGCACCCACTGGTGAAGACTGTGTGTCTCTAGCTCAATCAGGGGCTGAGTTGTGGGGTCTGTGGCGTGGTGGCGAGACCACCACGCCACCACGATGAGAAAGAAAGAAAGAAAGAAAGAAAGAAGGAAGGATGGAAGGATGGAAGGATGGAAGGATGGATGGAAGGATGGAAGGAAGGATGGAAGGAAGGAAGCAAGGATGGAAGGAAGGATGGAAGGAAGGAAGGATGGAAGAAAGGAAGGAAGGATGCAAGGAAGGAAGGAAGGAGGGAAGGAAGGATGGATGAAAGAAAGAAAGTAAGAAAGATGGATGGATGGATGAAAGAAAGATAGAAGGATGGATGAAAGAAAGATGGAAGGATGGATGAAAAAAAGAAAGAAAGAAAGAAAGAAAGAAAGAAAGAAGGATGGATGGATGGATGGATGGATGGATGGATGGAAGAAAGAAAGAAAGAAAGAAAGAAAGAAAGAAAGAAAGAAAGAAAGAAAGAAAGAAAGAAAGAAAGAAAGAAAGAAGGATGGATGGATGGATGGATGGATGGATGAAAGAAAGAAAGAAAAAAAGAAAGAAAGAAAGAAAGAGAAGGAAGGAAGGAAGGAAGGATGGATAGAAGGAAGGAAGGAAGGAAGGAAGGAAGGAAGGAAGGAAGGAAGGAAGGAAGGAAGGAAGGAAGGAAGGAAGGATGGAAGGAAGGAAGGAAAGAAGGGAAGGAAGGAAAGATGGAAGGAAGGAAAGGAAGGAAGGAAGGAAGGAAGGATGGATGGATAGAAGGAAGGATGGAAGGAAGGATGGATGCAAGGAAGGAAGGAGGGAAGGAAGGATGGATGAAAGAAAGAAAGTAAGAAAGATGGATGGATGGATGAAAGAAAGATAGAAGGATGGATGAAAGAAAGATAGAAGGATGGATGAAAGAAAGAAAGAAAGAAAGATGGATGGATGGATCAAAGAAAGAAAGAAAGAAAGAAAGAAAGAAAGAAAGAAAGAAAGAAAGAAAGAAAGAAAGAAAGAAAGAAAGAAGGATGGATGGATGGATGGATGGATGAAAGAAAGAAAGAAAGAAAGAAAGAAAGAAAGAAAGAAAGAAAGAAAGAAAGAAAGAAAGAAAGAAAGAAGGAAGGAAGGATGGAAGAAAGGATGGAAGGAAGGAAGGAAGGAAGGAAGGATGGAAGGAAGGAAAGAAGGAAAGAAAGGAAGGAAGGAAAGATGGAAGGATGGATGGAAGGAAGGAAAGGAAGGAAGGATGGATAGAAGGAAGGAAGGAAGGAAGGAAGGATGGAAGGAAGGAAAGATGGATGGAAGGAAGGATGGAAGGATGGATGGATGGAAGGAAGGAAAGGAAGAAAGGAAGGAATGAAGGAAAGAAGGAAGGATGGAAGGAAGGAAGGAAGGATGGATGGATGGAAGGATGGATGGAAGGAAGGAAGGAAGGAAGGAAGGAAGGGAAGAAAGGAAGGATGGATGGATGGAAGGAAGGAAGGAAGGAAGGAAAGAAGGATGGAAGGAAGGAAGGAAGGAAGGAAGGAAAGGAAGGAAGGAAGGAAGGATGGAAGGAAGGAAGGAAGGAAGGAATGAATATGAATGCTACCACAATAGTCATAAAAGGGTGCCTGTACAGAGAGCCTGCGCGTGTCCCCAAATTCAAATCCCAACTGACACTGTGAGCATCCTCTCATTCACTTCAATGGAAAGGCATGTCCGATTCAGACAGCTCTCTCTCAAAAAGTATAAATGTCACAGCCTAGATATTGACACCGTAGGAATCCTGAGAAAATGCTGAACATTTAAGGATATGATATGTCCGTGTAGCTTAAAAACTGTAGGCATGGCGACGAGTTAGAAAAAGGGTAAAAATGCAAAATTAGCAGCTCAAAAGCTAGAGTGTGGGCCCATACGTTTCAATGGGGAGCACAGTTGCCGAACAAATCGTCATACCGTGAAAACTATAAGTCACACAGCTTAGATACCTATATTGTACGAATCAGCACAGTTGTGTGAAAGTTTTGATGTATAATACGTGTGTGAGCTTTCAAAACTGTAGGAGTGCCAGCAGTTTACAAAATGTGTAAATATTTTCAAAGCAACAGCTGCCACCACTCTAAAAGCATAATGATACTGAACATTCCACCAGCAGTTTCAATGGCACAAAAATGACTATTAAAAGTTAAATTACTAAAAAACTATAAAAAATATCAAAAATCTGAATACATCCGTTAAAGAGCTAAACATCGTGAACATTTTAAAGTTTGAATGAAGTTTCTAGCACAAAGTATGAAGAAGTTATAAAGGAGACAAAAAACGGGGAGAATAATAATAACTAGAAAGTACATTTCCTGGAGAAAATGTGAGGTGGGCTAGCTGCTGCAGCTGTATGTAACAGCTACTGCTAGAACTACTATGGACCAGGCAATCTCCATGCACCCACCAGCGAAGACCGTGCGTCTCTAGCCCACTCAGGGGCTGAGTTGTGGGGTCTGTGGCGTGGATAGTGGCATGGTGGTGAGACTCTGCCCCCTCAGGTCAGAGCTGGTTGAGGACAGTGTACCCCTCTCCGGGCCACCTACCCGCCCTGAAGACCATGTGTCTCTAGCCCAATCAGGGGCTGAGTTGTGGGGCCCGTGGCGTAGATAGTGACGTGGTGACGAGACTCCGCCCCCTCGGGTCAGAGCCGGTCTAGGACAGCGTACTGCTCCCCGGACCATTCACATGCACCCAACCGTGAAAACTGCGTCTTTAGCCAACTCAGGGTCTGAGATGTGGGGACGGTGGCGTGGATAGTGGCGTGGTGGCGAGAATCCGCCCCCTCTGGTCAGAGGTTGTGGGGGGCAGGTCAGTGATTGCCAGGCCATCCCCATGCACCCCTCATTGGAGACCATGTGTCTATACCCCACCCCGGGCGGAGCAGTAGCTGTGGAGGTGTTGCAGTAGGTGTTTGTTATAAGTACTGCTAGTACTACACTCAAAAATAGATAAGACCACTCATCATAACTCATAGTTTTATTGAGTTCAATAGCTGAAAGAGGAGAAAATTTGTTCAGGAGTTTGCAGCCTGAAAAAGAGTGTCATTCTGAATATTTCTTTGAATATATGGAAGGAAGAAAGAAAGAAAGAAAGAAAGAAAGAAAGGAAGGAAGAAAGGATGGAAGGATGGAAGGAAGGATGGAAGGATGGAAGGAAAGGAAGGAAAGAAAGGAAGGATGGATGGATGGATGGATGGAAGGATGGAAGGAATGGAAGGAAGGATGGAAGGAAGGAAGGAAGGAAGGAAGGAAGGAAGGAAAGGAAGGAATGGAAGGAAGGAAAGAAAGAAGGAAGGAAGGGAAGAAAGGATGGAAGGAAGGAAAGGAAGGAAGGAAAGAAAGAAGGAAGGGAAGGAAGGATGGAAGGAAAGCAAGGAAAGCAAGGAAAGCAAGGAAAGGAAGGAAAGGAAGGATGAAAGGAAGGAAGGATGGAAGGAAGGATGGAAGGATGAAAGGGAGGAAAGAAAGAAGGAAGGAAGGAAGGAAGGGAAGGATGGAAGGAAGGAAAGGAAAGGAAGGAAGGATGAAAGGAAGGAAAGAAAGAAGGAAGGAAGGGAAGGATGGAAGGAAGGAAAGGAAGGAAAGATGAAAGGAAGGAAGGATGGAAGGAAGGAAAGGAAGGAAAGGAAGGAAAGGAAGGAAAGGAAGGAAAGGAAGGAAAGGAAGGAAGGAAGGATGAAAGAAAGAAGGAAGGATGGAAGGAAAGGAAGGAAGGAAGGATGGAAGGATGGAAGGAAGGAAGGAAGGATGGAAGGAAAGGAAGGATGGAAGGAAGGAAGGAAGGAAGGAAGGATGGAAGGATGGAAGGAAGGAAGGAAGGATGTAAGGAAGGAATGGAAGGATGTAAGGAAGGAAAGGAAGGAATGGAAGGAAGGAAAGAAGGAAGGAAGGGAAGGAAGGAAGGATGGAAGGAAGGAAAGGAAAGGAAAGGAAAGGAAAGGAAAGGAAGGAAAGGAAGGAAAGGAAGGAAAGGAAGGGAGGAAGGATGAAAGGAAGGAAGGATGGAAGGAAAGAAAGGAAGGAAGGAAAGGAAGGAAGAATGAAAGGAAGGAAAGAAAGAAGGAAAGAAGGATGGAAGGAAGGAAAGAAAGGAGGAAGGATGGAAGGAAGGAAGGAAAGAAAGTAGGATGGAAGGAAGGGAAGGAAGGATGGATGGATGGAAGGAAGGAAGGAAGGATGGAAGGAAGAAAGGAAAGGAAGGAAGGTTGGAAGGAAAGGAAGGGAGGATGAAAGGAAGGAAAGAAAGAAGGAAGGAAGGATGGAAGGAAGGAAAGAAAGGAGGAAGGAAGGATGGAAGGAAGGAAAGAAAGAAGGATGGAAGGAAGGATGGATGGAAGGAAGGATGGAAGGAAGGAAAGGAAGGAAGGATGAAAGGAAGGAAGGTAAGAAAGAAGGAAGGAAGGATGGAAGGAAGGAAAGAAAGGAGGAAGGAAGGATGGAAGGAAGGAAGGAAGGAAAGAAAGAAGGATGGAAGGAAGGAAGGAAGGAAGGATGGATGGATGGAAGGAAGGATGGAAGGAAGAAAGGAAAGGAAGGAAGGTTGGAAGGAAGGAAAGGAAGGAAGGATGAAAGGAAGGAAAGAAAGAAGGAAGGAAGGATGGAAAGAAGGAAAGAAAGGAGGAAGGATGGAAGGAAGGAAGGAAGGAAAGAAAGAAGGATGGAAGGAAGGGAAGGAAGGAAGGATGGATGGAAGGAAGGAAGGATGGAAGGAAGGAAGGATGGAAGGAAGGAAAGGAAGGATGGATGAAAGGAAGGAAGGAAAGAAAGAAGGAAGGATGGAAGGAAGGAAAGAAAGGAGGAAGGAAGGATGGAAGGAAGGAAGGAAGGAAAGAAAGAAGGATGGAAGGAAGGAAGGAAGGAAGGATGGAAGGAAGAAAGGAAAGGAAAGGAAGGAAGGATGGAAGGAAGAAAGGAAAGGAAGGATGGAAGGAAGGAAAGGAAGGAAAGGAAGGAAGGAAAGGAAGGAAAGAACGAAGGATGGAAGGAAGGAAGGAAGGGAAGGATGGAAGGAAGGAAGGATGGAAGGAAGGAAGGATGGAAGGAAGGAAGGAAAGAAAGAAGGAAGGGAAGGAAGGATGGAAGGAAGGAAAGAAAGCAAGAAGGAAGGAATGGAAGGAAGGATGGAAGGATGGAAGGAAGGAAAGAAGGAAGGAAGTAAGGAAGGAAAGGAAAGGAAGGAAGGAAGGAAGGAAGGAAGGAAGGATGGATGGATGGATGGAAGGAAGGAAGGAAGGAAGGAATATGAATGCTACCACAGTAGTCAATAAAGGGTGCCTGTACAGAGAGCATGCACGTGTCCCCAAATTCAAATCCCAACTGACACTGAGCATCCTCTCATTCACTTCAATGGAAAGGCATGTTGGCTTCAGACAGCTCTCTCTCAAAAAGTATAAAGGTCACAGCCTAGATTTTGACACCGTATGAATCCTGAGAAAATGCTGAACATTTTAGGCTATTATATGTCCGTGTAGCTTAAAAACTGTAGGCATGGCGACGAGTTAGAAAAAGAGTAAAAATGCAAAATTAGCAGCTCAAAAGGTAGAGTGTGGGCCCATACGTTTCAATGGAGAGCGCAGTTGCCAAACAAATCGTCATACAGCGAAAATTATAAGTCACACGGCTTAGATACTTACATTGTACGAATCAGCACAGTTGTGTGAAAGTTTTTATGTATAATATGTGTGTGAGCTTTCAAAACTGTAGGAGTGCCAGCAGTTTACAAAATGTGTAAATATTTTCAAAGCAACAGCTGCCACCACTCTAAAAGCATAATGATACTGAACATTCCACCAGCAGTTTCAATGGCACAAAAATGACTATTAAAAGTTAAATTACTAAAAAACTATAAAAAATATCAAAAATCTGAATACATCCGTTAAAGAGCAAAATATCGTGAACATTTTAAAATTTGAATGAAGTTTCTAGCACAAAGTATGAAGAAGTTATAAAGGAGACAAAAAACGGGGAGAAGAAGAAGAAGAAGAATAATAATAAAGAAATAGTGGGAATATCACAAGTTGGGCTAGCTTTTACAAGCTAGCCCACCTAATAATAAAGAAATAGTGGGAATATCACAAGTTGGGCTAGCTTCTGCAAGCTAGCCCACCTAATAAAGAAAGAAAGAAATAGTGGGAATATCACAAGTTGGGCTAGCTTCTGCAAGCTAGCCCACCTAACTAGAAAGTACATTTCCTGGAGAAAATGTGAGGTGGGCTAGCTGCTGCAGCTGTATGTAACAGCTACTGCTAGAAATATTTATTTATTTTATTTTATTTTATTTTATTTTGTTTTTACTTTAAAGGTGGACTGTGTGATTTGATGACTTCATACCCAGGTGATCACCTATCAGAGATGTTGTAAATAAGGAAGATTTCCCCCTTCTCTCAGTGCCAGCAGTCAAAGCATGCATACTGGCAAGTGTCACCCCGCTCCATTCGGTAGTGACGTCACATCACACAGGCTACCTTTAAGTCAACATGTCTTCTCTCCCCCCCCCCCCCCCCCCCGGGAGCACAGTGCATACTTGTACAGTATATGAGAGCTAATTATGGACTCTCTGTGATAGTGTAAGTAGCGCTGCTGAGCGGTTTTGACAGCTGTGGCTCTGCGTCTCTGGTGGCTGTGTCCTACAGGTCTTCCTGGACGCCATCCAGTCCGCCAGCCCTGCCTTCAGATACTACACCAACAGCGCCTTCTTCACCAGCCTCAAGTTCACCGCCCCCGACGGCTCCCAGTACATCCGAGCTATGAGCAACCACATCTTCTCAACCAACACAACACAGAAATATTAGTGGCCATATTGCTAGACAGCTTTTTCTTACTGAGCATAATCCAAGCCCAGTTCGCCAGTAAGGACAGAGAAGGTAACCTAAAGTACTGTTGTTATTCCAATCATGATAAATAAATACAACTATTTGCATTCATATGCTTTTGGGTTAGTTTGTCTCGAATAGAATAGCAGCAATAACGTTAATTCACTCCCAATAATAAATGTAAATTGGTGGGGCAGGAGTTATTGTATGAGTGAGTTCTCAAGGGGATGACAAGTCAGTGGAAAACCTCGTCCGTTGCCAGGCAAGACTGATAACAGCTTGACAACAGGACGCACGCGCAACTCCCTGTAGGCCGTGAAGCTGGTCACGTGTGCCACAGTAATCGCGTGTCAAAACAATTCCTGTTCATAGATCAGACATATAGAACTGTGTAGCAGTACTGACTTGGATATTTTGTCTGTATATGTCCTCCGTCTTCGTGGTGCACATTACATAGTAATCATTTTAACTGGTACAATGGAAGTGGCTGGTACAATGGCACCTATATGGTACAATGGCCTATACACAGGCGATATTGACTATTGCAAACCATGGATGGATTCAGACATAGGAGAGGATCCTTGCCTTGTGATTCCATCAAAAAGTCACATGGCTTTATTCTATCCCTAAACGTTGTTGCTATTGTGGCGTTGCGGTGTGCTAGCAGACAAACAAATAGACGAATAGACGATAGTAGGAAAATAGCCAACCGGCTTGAATGTTTATTTCCCTGCCTCCTGGGCTCACAACTAACCGGGGTTGAGATATGTCCACAGCTACACTAACTTAGTCCTCCAAAAAAGCATTCCCCTCGCTCCCCAAAAACTATCTCCTCCGTCCTCTGCTTCCCTCGGCTCCAGCCAAAACCAAAAACTCCCTCGCGTCTCACGCGCTCACCCTCTCCCCCCCCTCTAAACCACCACCCCCCCCTAGTGGACACTCCCCCCACAACAAACCTAACTAAACCCACTACCCATAATTAGACACAGCGTTACACTATTAACACTAGCAGCGCCAAGCATTTGAAACTTACCAGCATAGCTGGGGGGTGGGTCAAATGCCCCCGCAGTCTTTAGAATGGGAGGCTGTTATTGACACACAATGGCCGCTAGATGGCGCTCGTGTGTGTGTTTGTGACACCAAATGCGGCTGTATCGGCTTGGGCTAAAAATAGATACACCTGTCTAGAAATAAGATGGTCGTGTCTGGGACTACGTTTTCCCAAGCCCTATTATCAAATAGAAAGCATATCACTGATAACACTTGAAAAATAAGAACACATTGGCGCAGTATGATGTAGGACTATTCACCTATTGAGCAATTTATAGATGGATTTATGGATGAATTCCATGTTTACTCAGGCCCGGTCGGATTTAGCCAAGCCGCTGCGGTAGGCTTGTGTTGCAGTTTTACCACATTAGTTATTATTTTGGGAATTTGAGCAGAAAGGCATTTTTCTTAACATGTATTATGATATATAGATATATATTATACTAAATAAATATATAATATTTGGGCGGGTTTTTATCGCATTGGGGGGATTTGGAGCACTCGTTGGGGCTGCAGCACCAATCTGGTAATCCGGCTTGTTTACATCCGGACGTGACGTATGTAGCAACATTCTGTGGAGGGCAGTAATAGTTGCATCGACACTGGCCGTAAGAAGAAGTGATTGAATACATTTTCCGCATGTTTGTTGTATTCTATTTGACATGTTCCTTTGCCTCATTTAGCACCAGCTGCAACACTCTCCTCCAAATCCGTTCTCTCCGTTAGCAGGGCTAACGTTGCACTCAGTAGCTTGTGCTTATTAGCTAGGTTTGGTAAAAAGCTTGTGCAGTGGAGGGGTTCTTTTGGGGGAATTATTGGATTATACCAGCTAACGTTAGTTCCCAAGCTTGTTTGATAACTATTCGATGCAGTCTGCCAGGCTAGTGCCTGTCGCCGTCATGAATGAGACGGCCTAGTTTATATACGGCCCCAGCTTTTGTTTGCTTTTAACTTCAAATTAACGTTTTTGTGTTTTGGGGCCAACTCTTAAAATAATATAATACGGCATGCATAGCTAGCGAGAGATATTGCCCCCCGCATCATTTTTGCAACTTTGCAACTGCTTGCTTGCTAGCTAGCTTAGCTAGCCTAACGTTGGGTGTATGAAACTGGATTGTGAACAATTGCACAACCCTCATACCACGATGGAGGCTATCAACTGGGCTTGGGACTTTGCCTCTCATCGCTAACTGGAAACTGTCCCGGTTGAGCTAATGGTAGGTAACGTTAGGTAGCTCAAACAGTTTTTTATTAGGCTATTATTAGCCTATCCAACCAATGTTATTTAGTTGTAGTATACTGTTATATGGGTGGGGGTTGCAGAGGGCTACAAACAAGAGTGTGAGGCAGCTCTGTAGGTCATTGAAGGCTATATATTATTATGATATGGTTGATAATAGTGAAGAACATGTGCAAGTTGTGTGTCATAAAATGTAAAAAAAGTACACATCAGCTTATCACAGAGTTGGCTGTAATATAAGGTTGCTCCCTGTCTTTTGACATTCGCTACCCGCAGACAGACGGCATATTTGCATGTCAATGTATGCTCAAACTAATTTGAATTTCGTGGGGGTTGGGGAGGTTAGTTAGGGTGAGGAAAACGACGCGCGGTCTCTTTAGCCCTGAGACCATCAGGCAGGCAGCTCAGGAAGGCTATATATTAGTATGATATTATGTCTAATAATACATTTGTTGAAAGTAACGAGAATTACATGCCCAAAAAACAGAGATAGGACACGAACATTACAGTTGATAATAGTGAAGGACAAGTTGTGTCATAACATTTGGAATCTCTATCTTATTTTCGTTGTAGATGGAATCAAACCAAAAAATGCGAATTTTGAACCGGCTCTCCCCTACCTACACCGAAACCAATTAAATTGGGTGATAAGTGATACGATGATAGGCCTATAAAAACATACATGTTCAAATAAAATGCCAGATCAGATGCCACATAAACTAAAGTAAACATCATCTTATTGCCACCCCTGAAAAATGCCTTGCCAACCCAGTTGCCACCCTAACTGTAGGCAATTAATCTTTATTTTTATGTTGATTGTAAATGTTGGTGATATTTCTCCGTAGTTCATGTAAACGTTTTACTCACCAGTTTACAATTAACTTTGCCCTAAATAGAGAAAAAAATGGTTGCACCGTGACCCGCCCACCTGACTGACCTGCAGAAACCACAATACTAAGCTAACGTTACGTGGTGACTGGAGCGATCCTCACTACCACAGCATATTTCCAGAGTGAGTCAGGTAAGCAAGCTATAATTTGTTTGTTGTTGCTTTATGTTTAAAATGTTCAAATGTTCTGTCAAGTTTGACAATGTGAAATATGTGATAGAGCTCAACCACATGACTATTGTTATTGTATGACATGAGTTATTCTAAACTCTTTGGCGTACATACTGAAGCGGGGGGGGAATCTAGCTTCACATCAACATTTGCTAGCTAGCACTAGTGAAATGAGACAACTGGTTCCCTCAGCGTGCGCTGTTGTCAAATGGTAGCCTGTAATGAAATGAGACCATCATGGGTTTCCTCAGCTAGGCCTATTTGCATGTCAATGTAAACCCGTGGGGGTTGGGGAGGGCTACAAGGTATGGCTTTTGGTTAGCCTACAGCCCTACCAAGAAATGTTAGTTCTGCTTCATTCCCACAGCAATTTTCTATAGGGAGGCTTTAGCGGCTCTCAACCTCAAGTACAAACCCTTCTCTACATGGCCGCTCAGAAGATCTACAAGTCCAACTGGGCAGCCAGGGTCCGTGCCACAGTGGTGTGGATGAAGACGTCCCACAAGGCCAAAGTGGTCTTGAAGGAGAAGCAGCAATTGCTCAGTGAGATCACATCTCAGTACATTCTTTTGATTATAGATGCATGATTGAAAAATGAATGATATTAAAGTGTAATGCTAATTTATCGTTTTTTGAATCATGCTTTTTATTATTTTGTCATTAAAGATAACAGCAACATACAATATGTTATTCACTCAGTTAGGCTATACGAAAATTAATGCTTGTAAATTGATAGATTTTGGGTGACTAATTTTGTTTGTGTGTGATTTGTTTGTGTTTTCCTGTCAGTTGGACCCACAGCTCAGGAAGTAGGTGGAGAAGGACAGAGTCAACAGCATGAACACAGGGGACTTCAGGAAGGCAGAGGAGTTTGTGGAGCCGATGCGTGTGCTGCACACATCCACACTCTGTGTCTCCAGTGAAAGAAACCCAACCTGTGGCCAGATCATTCCAATCCTCCAAAAGTTGCAGGCCCATTACACTGTGCGCCAGGGGGACTCTGCCCAGCTAGCAGATCATGAGTGGGCAGCCAGCGGCCCGCTGACGACCAACTCGGCGGCCCTACGTCCTCCGTCAGTGCGTTGGTGGCTTGCTGCTCACACTGCACCACCCTCCCCACACACTGCATGCTAATGCACTCTATACGTTGCTATGCTAATGCATGTAATATTGCTAATAATGCATTCAATAAATGAGAACAGATGTGTGAACTTTTTTTAAATTTTATTTAAAGTAGCACATCAATATAACACAGATTAATGCAATACTCGTAAGAGGAGACAGGTACAGTAAAGAAAATGTTCAAAAGCAGCATAACGAACATACAGTAGGCTACATAACATATATCAGCATACATATAGTACCAATTTTGTTACTAAAAACTTACATTGTACGAATCAGCACAGTTATGGGAACGTTTCAATATATAATATGTGTATGAGCTGTTAAAACTGTAGGCATAGCAACAAGTTAGAAAAAGAGTAAAAATGCAAAATTAGCAGCTCAAAAGCTAGAGTGCAGCGCCATACGTTTAAATGGGGAGCGCAGTTGCCGAACAAATCATCATACAGCGAAAAGTATAAGTCACACAGCTTAGATACTTACATTGTACGAATCAGCACAGTTGTGTGAAAGTTTTAATGTATGATAAGTGTGTGAGCTTTCAAAACTGTAGGAGTGCCAGCAGTTTACAAAATGTGTAAATATTTTCAAAGCAACAGCTGCCACCACTCTAAAAGCATAATGATACTGAACATTCCACCAGCAGTTTCAATGGCACAAAAATGACTATTAAAAGTTAAATTACTAAAAAACTATAAAAAATATCAAAAATCTGAATACATCCGTTAAAGAGCTAAACATCGTGAACATTTTAAAATTTGAATGAAGTTTCTAGCACAAAGTATGAAGAAGTTATAAAGGTGACAAAAAACGGGGAGAATAATAATAATAATAAAGAAATAGTGGGAATATCACAAGTTGGGCTAGCTTCTGCAAGCTAGCCCACCTAATAAAGAAAGAAAGAAATAGTGGGAATATCACAAGTTGGGCTAGCTTCTGCAAGCTAGCCCACCTAACTAGAAAGTACATTTCCTGGAGAAAATGTGAGGTGGGCTAGCTGCTGCAGCTGTATGTAACAGCTACTGCTAGAAATATTTATTTATTTTATTTTATTTTATTTTATTTTGTTTTTACTTTAAAGGTGGACTGTGTGATTTGATGACTTCATACCCAGGTGATCACCTATCAGAGATGTTGTAAATAAGGAAGATTTCCCCCTTCTCTCAGTGCCAGCAGTCAAAGCATGCATACTGGCAAGTGTCACCCCGCTCCATTCGGTAGTGACGTCACATCACACAGGCTACCTTTAAGTCAACATGTCTTCTCTCCCCCCCCCCCCCCCCCCCCCGGGAGCACAGTGCATACTTGTACAGTATATGAGAGCTAATTATGGACTCTCTGTGATAGTGTAAGTAGCGCTGCTGAGCGGTTTTGACAGCTGTGGCTCTGCGTCTCTGGTGGCTGTGTCCTACAGGTCTTCCTGGACGCCATCCAGTCCGCCAGCCCTGCCTTCAGATACTACACCAACAGCGCCTTCTTCACCAGCCTCAAGTTCACCGCCCCCGACGGCTCCCAGTACATCCGAGCTATGAGCAACCACATCTTCTCAACCAACACAACACAGAAATATTAGTGGCCATATTGCTAGACAGCTTTTTCTTACTGAGCATAATCCAAGCCCAGTTCGCCAGTAAGGACAGAGAAGGTAACCTAAAGTACTGTTGTTATTCCAATCATGATAAATAAATACAACTATTTGCATTCATATGCTTTTGGGTTAGTTTGTCTCGAATAGAATAGCAGCAATAACGTTAATTCACTCCCAATAATAAATGTAAATTGGTGGGGCAGGAGTTATTGTATGAGTGAGTTCTCAAGGGGATGACAAGTCAGTGGAAAACCTCGTCCGTTGCCAGGCAAGACTGATAACAGCTTGACAACAGGACGCACGCGCAACTCCCTGTAGGCCGTGAAGCTGGTCACGTGTGCCACAGTAATCGCGTGTCAAAACAATTCCTGTTCATAGATCAGACATATAGAACTGTGTAGCAGTACTGACTTGGATATTTTGTCTGTATATGTCCTCCGTCTTCGTGGTGCACATTACATAGTAATCATTTTAACTGGTACAATGGAAGTGGCTGGTACAATGGCACCTATATGGTACAATGGCCTATACACAGGCGATATTGACTATTGCAAACCATGGATGGATTCAGACATAGGAGAGGATCCTTGCCTTGTGATTCCATCAAAAAGTCACATGGCTTTATTCTATCCCTAAACGTTGTTGCTATTGTGGCGTTGCGGTGTGCTAGCAGACAAACAAATAGACGAATAGACGATAGTAGGAAAATAGCCAACCGGCTTGAATGTTTATTTCCCTGCCTCCTGGGCTCACAACTAACCGGGGTTGAGATATGTCCACAGCTACACTAACTTAGTCCTCCAAAAAAGCATTCCCCTCGCTCCCCAAAAACTATCTCCTCCGTCCTCTGCTTCCCTCGGCTCCAGCCAAAACCAAAAACTCCCTCGCGTCTCACGCGCTCACCCTCTCCCCCCCCTCTAAACCACCACCCCCCCCTAGTGGACACTCCCCCCACAACAAACCTAACTAAACCCACTACCCATAATTAGACACAGCGTTACACTATTAACACTAGCAGCGCCAAGCATTTGAAACTTACCAGCATAGCTGGGGGGTGGGTCAAATGCCCCCGCAGTCTTTAGAATGGGAGGCTGTTATTGACACACAATGGCCGCTAGATGGCGCTCGTGTGTGTGTTTGTGACACCAAATGCGGCTGTATCGGCTTGGGCTAAAAATAGATACACCTGTCTAGAAATAAGATGGTCGTGTCTGGGACTACGTTTTCCCAAGCCCTATTATCAAATAGAAAGCATATCACTGATAACACTTGAAAAATAAGAACACATTGGCGCAGTATGATGTAGGACTATTCACCTATTGAGCAATTTATAGATGGATTTATGGATGAATTCCATGTTTACTCAGGCCCGGTCGGATTTAGCCAAGCCGCTGCGGTAGGCTTGTGTTGCAGTTTTACCACATTAGTTATTATTTTGGGAATTTGAGCAGAAAGGCATTTTTCTTAACATGTATTATGATATATAGATATATATTATACTAAATAAATATATAATATTTGGGCGGGTTTTTATCGCATTGGGGGGATTTGGAGCACTCGTTGGGGCTGCAGCACCAATCTGGTAATCCGGCTTGTTTACATCCGGACGTGACGTATGTAGCAACATTCTGTGGAGGGCAGTAATAGTTGCATCGACACTGGCCGTAAGAAGAAGTGATTGAATACATTTTCCGCATGTTTGTTGTATTCTATTTGACATGTTCCTTTGCCTCATTTAGCACCAGCTGCAACACTCTCCTCCAAATCCGTTCTCTCCGTTAGCAGGGCTAACGTTGCACTCAGTAGCTTGTGCTTATTAGCTAGGTTTGGTAAAAAGCTTGTGCAGTGGAGGGGTTCTTTTGGGGGAATTATTGGATTATACCAGCTAACGTTAGTTCCCAAGCTTGTTTGATAACTATTCGATGCAGTCTGCCAGGCTAGTGCCTGTCGCCGTCATGAATGAGACGGCCTAGTTTATATACGGCCCCAGCTTTTGTTTGCTTTTAACTTCAAATTAACGTTTTTGTGTTTTGGGGCCAACTCTTAAAATAATATAATACGGCATGCATAGCTAGCGAGAGATATTGCCCCCCGCATCATTTTTGCAACTTTGCAACTGCTTGCTTGCTAGCTAGCTTAGCTAGCCTAACGTTGGGTGTATGAAACTGGATTGTGAACAATTGCACAACCCTCATACCACGATGGAGGCTATCAACTGGGCTTGGGACTTTGCCTCTCATCGCTAACTGGAAACTGTCCCGGTTGAGCTAATGGTAGGTAACGTTAGGTAGCTCAAACAGTTTTTTATTAGGCTATTATTAGCCTATCCAACCAATGTTATTTAGTTGTAGTATACTGTTATATGGGTGGGGGTTGCAGAGGGCTACAAACAAGAGTGTGAGGCAGCTCTGTAGGTCATTGAAGGCTATATATTATTATGATATGGTTGATAATAGTGAAGAACATGTGCAAGTTGTGTGTCATAAAATGTAAAAAAAAGTACACATCAGCTTATCACAGAGTTGGCTGTAATATAAGGTTGCTCCCTGTCTTTTGACATTCGCTACCCGCAGACAGACGGCATATTTGCATGTCAATGTATGCTCAAACTAATTTGAATTTCGTGGGGGTTGGGGAGGTTAGTTAGGGTGAGGAAAACGACGCGCGGTCTCTTTAGCCCTGAGACCATCAGGCAGGCAGCTCAGGAAGGCTATATATTAGTATGATATTATGTCTAATAATACATTTGTTGAAAGTAACGAGAATTACATGCCCAAAAAACAGAGATAGGACACGAACATTACAGTTGATAATAGTGAAGGACAAGTTGTGTCATAACATTTGGAATCTCTATCTTATTTTCGTTGTAGATGGAATCAAACCAAAAAATGCGAATTTTGAACCGGCTCTCCCCTACCTACACCGAAACCAATTAAATTGGGTGATAAGTGATACGATGATAGGCCTATAAAAACATACATGTTCAAATAAAATGCCAGATCAGATGCCACATAAACTAAAGTAAACATCATCTTATTGCCACCCCTGAAAAATGCCTTGCCAACCCAGTTGCCACCCTAACTGTAGGCAATTAATCTTTTTTTTTATTTTTATGTTGATTGTAAATGTTGGTGATATTTCTCCGTAGTTCATGTAAACGTTTTACTCACCAGTTTACAATTAACTTTGCCCTAAATAGAGAAAAAAATGGTTGCACCGTGACCCGCCCACCTGACTGACCTGCAGAAACCACAATACTAAGCTAACGTTACGTGGTGACTGGAGCGATCCTCACTACCACAGCATATTTCCAGAGTGAGTCAGGTAAGCAAGCTATAATTTGTTTGTTGTTGCTTTATGTTTAAAATGTTCAAATGTTCTGTCAAGTTTGACAATGTGAAATATGTGATAGAGCTCAACCACATGACTATTGTTATTGTATGACATGAGTTATTCTAAACTCTTTGGCGTACATACTGAAGCGGGGGGGGAATCTAGCTTCACATCAACATTTGCTAGCTAGCACTAGTGAAATGAGACAACTGGTTCCCTCAGCGTGCGCTGTTGTCAAATGGTAGCCTGTAATGAAATGAGACCATCATGGGTTTCCTCAGCTAGGCCTATTTGCATGTCAATGTAAACCCGTGGGGGTTGGGGAGGGCTACAAGGTATGGCTTTTGGTTAGCCTACAGCCCTACCAAGAAATGTTAGTTCTGCTTCATTCCCACAGCAATTTTCTATAGGGAGGCTTTAGCGGCTCTCAACCTCAAGTACAAACCCTTCTCTACATGGCCGCTCAGAAGATCTACAAGTCCAACTGGGCAGCCAGGGTCCGTGCCACAGTGGTGTGGATGAAGACGTCCCACAAGGCCAAAGTGGTCTTGAAGGAGAAGCAGCAATTGCTCAGTGAGATCACATCTCAGTACATTCTTTTGATTATAGATGCATGATTGAAAAATGAATGATATTAAAGTGTAATGCTAATTTATCGTTTTTTGAATCATGCTTTTTATTATTTTGTCATTAAAGATAACAGCAACATACAATATGTTATTCACTCAGTTAGGCTATACGAAAATTAATGCTAGTAAATTGATAGATTTTGGGTGACTAATTTTGTTTGTGTGTGATTTGTTTGTGTTTTCCTGTCAGTTGGACCCACAGCTCAGGAAGTAGGTGGAGAAGGACAGAGTCAACAGCATGAACACAGGGGACTTCAGGAAGGCAGAGGAGTTTGTGGAGCCGATGCGTGTGCTGCACACATCCACACTCTGTGTCTCCAGTGAAAGAAACCCAACCTGTGGCCAGATCATTCCAATCCTCCAAAAGTTGCAGGCCCATTACACTGTGCGCCAGGGGGACTCTGCCCAGCTAGCAGATCATGAGTGGGCAGCCAGCGGCCCGCTGACGACCAACTCGGCGGCCCTACGTCCTCCGTCAGTGCGTTGGTGGCTTGCTGCTCACACTGCACCACCCTCCCCACACACTGCATGCTAATGCACTCTATACGTTGCTATGCTAATGCATGTAATATTGCTAATAATGCATTCAATAAATGAGAACAGATGTGTGAACTTTTTTTAAATTTTATTTAAAGTAGCACATCAATATAACACAGATTAATGCAATACTCGTAAGAGGAGACAGGTACAGTAAAGAAAATGTTCAAAAGCAGCATAACGAACATACAGTAGGCTACATAACATATATCAGCATACATATAGTACAGTATGAACAGCATATGACATTATGGAGATGGACACTAGACATATGGTAGGCTATATAAATACTCTAGACAGATGGCATGTACAGTAACAATCAATAGTTTGGACACCTTCTCATCCAGTTGAATGCAAAGGTGTCCAATCTTTTGACTGGTACTGTAACTGTACACAACTGTGCACACAACTCAGGTGTACAGTAGTCTGATGGCTGTACAACAAAAGCAGAATAACCTGGGGGGTTGTGTGTAGTCAAGACGTCATGGCCGATCTAAAACACAGAATTCAATATAAATTTGACTTTGTAAATGGCTGAAAGAATTGGTCTTTGATAAGTATATATAATAAAAAAAATGTGAACAGGTCAGAAAAAACAAACACCAACCATAAGAACTGGCGTCGCATGCTGTGGTTTGTGGACGATGTGGCGTGGAGTCCCATGTTCGGGCCCCAAGGTAGGTGGTCTAAAATAAGATAAAAAATAATATTAAGATAAAGTAGGTGGTCTAAAATAATATTTAAAATAATATTAAGATAAAGTCTAGACCAAGTGCCCGGCTATAGAGTACCTGGTCTGCACGTATTCATGGGTTTCAAATGTAGTCCTAGACCTGCCGGACCAACACAGGTGTTTCAAATTAATGAATTAGTTCTACTGCATAAGATCAATTGAAACACCTGTGTTGGTCCCCAATATGGCAGGTCTAGGACTACATTTGAAACCCATGAATATGCTGGTCTGTGCTAATCTTCACTGTTCTGTGCTAGTATAACAGTAACATCCTGGTTCTACTCTGGTCTCCATACCTGTTCTCTGTACTGGTCCTCATGTCTCCTCTCGCCCTTCGCCTGCATCATCACCTCGAGTTTTTCCCAGTTTCTGGCACCTTCCAGTTTGGATGTGCCAGAGCCCATAGGCCACCTGGGCTGGAGGGAGAGACAGGACAATTAACAAAGTGAAAGAGACAGAAATACTGCACACAGAAGAGACATTGATATGACTGTCCAGCCTGTGATAGACATCGGAAGTTTTGCAGAATCTAATAAGATGGCTAATTTTAGCAATAATAGCTTAGCTAGCTAGTAGTGCCAACTGCCTACCTAGCACAGCCTACTCATTGACCAAATGAACATGGGGACTTTCACAGACGTTGCCAGAGCATTTGGGACAGTGAGCTATTCTGTTCTCTCTCAAAATGATTAAAGATTGGCTTATAGCCAATCAGACGACGATTACATTGCCAAAACTGTAGCTAGCTAACGTTAGCCGAGATGAATTTGCGTCAGGCAGCCTAATGGTGGCCAACGAACAAAGGTCTCACAAAAGTTCAAGAAACGGTCACAACTGAAATGTTTCAAAGTTGCCAACTCAACGTTACAATTACCACAAAAAGCAGAACGTATAACACTCATGGCGACAGAGTAATGTTAGCACTAGCCTAAGCACTAGCCTAGGTATGCTGCTAACGTTGGAGATGAAGTAAACATGGAGATGTTACAACGCCTGTTGCTCATAGCACTAGTGCTTATTCATGTATATTGTCCTCTTATTTCGGTTATTTCAGTTATAATATTTCAGTTATTCAGTCCCTCATCACCTTTGCGCTAGCTCGATAGCTAGCTCGCACTCCACTGGAGAGTCAAGTAAACAAACAGTGCGCCCCACAATGCACAGCGCATCTGACTACGGGGTCTTTTTAGGTCAAACATCCGTCCGAGAACGGGCAGTTTCACACAACTGGAGCGCCCTAGAAATCGGTTGTGACCGCTCCGAAAACACCTCTTCAGGAGGGTCTCGGAGCGGCTGTTTTAGTGCACACTTGTCTGCGATTGTTGTGTTCACACAGGCCCATACAGAGCGCTCTCGGGCCCAAAGCTCGTTTGGTGCGCACAAACTGTGTTCGGAATCGCTCCCTATTCACTATATTGAACTATATAGGGCGTCAGCCATTTTGGGCTGAACGAGGGAGCGATTCCGAACACAGCTTATGTGTGAAACCACCCTAAGTTACTCCCTTTACGCACAAATATAATGAGCGGATATTTATTCTTGATAAGTTCATGAGGTAACTTACAGTAGGATTGATCATTTTGTGTGCATAAACAGTGGCTAAGCATAAAACATAAACACACAGAGCTAGCTAACATACAGTGCTAACATAAACAGTGCTAGCTAACATAAGCAGTCGGCAACATTACAGTAACATCAACATTACGGGTAAGAATGGGCTAACGTTAGCGAAGCTAGCAAAACTTACATCATCGACGAGATCCAAATTGTTGTCACGTCTCCAGATCCCCCAAGCTCCTCTTCTGATGAACTGGACTCAAAGACAGCCTCTCAAACCTCAACACATCTCCTGTTTTTGTGTTTGTTTGCTCATTTTATCTTCTCCGGTAGCCTAAGTTCATTCAGGTAACGTTAGCCCAGCCGGATTCAAAACATAATCCCTAGTTGTTTGCAAACCACATGGCCCAGTTTTATCCAATGGGGGGCTCTCTTGATAGAAAGTGGTGAATAATGTGGATGGTCATTGGTTTATTATGTCTGAGACTGATAGACAGCTGAATCCATGGGGAAAGCGCCAACCAATGGAGATTCAGAGAAGGCGGCGTAGGCCTTCAGGAACCAATCATAAACGCTGTAAATCTCAAGACACGAAACAGACGTTTTATACACAAAACAACGGTGTAAAATTATGTATATGATTTCTGTGCGTGTTGATATGGCGGAAAAATCTATAAAAACGTACGACGCCACCGCGGGCGCAGACTCCAGAGGGATAAAGCACAGTTCTTTTTACTCACACCAATGCTCCTATATAATTATAATTATATTATACTCCCAGTTATATTATATATTTGCTTTGTCCAGATTGCCAGTTGAACAAAAACGATCCAAGTGCCAAGTGCAACATTGTAACATATTATTCCCTGAACCAATGCAAACGGTCTAGAGGGTTGAATAGCCTGCACCCCTAGTAATTTTGCATTCATTCAATAGCCTACATAAGCATTCACATCCATAAACATAAGGCTGTGTTTTCAAGACATTCACAGCATTTCAAAATTCAACATTTGCATCATAGACTTTTGAGTGCTATTCGTTTGAAGACATTTGACCTGTGTTGAGCTGATAGCATACGTTTTGAGATTAAACATAGTTTTATCTAAATGAGCCATTGTGTGAGTGTAACCTTTTGCATTCATTGTTGAAATCACATATAGTCTACCACAAAAATATTATTGCTGTGCACATTCTTATATCCATATGTAAGGATGGATTATTCATTCAACCTTGATTCCTATTAAAAAAAAAACATATTGATGAACCTAGGCGACATCTGCTGGGAGAAAGTAGCATTGCAGCCTTCAGGTCAGGTAAAAAAAGATGGCCGACCGGCTTTTAGCCAGAATACACTAAAAAAATGACCAAACTACCTTTTCCTGGTGGGATTTCGAAGTTTCAAAAACACTGACACGTAAAACGCACATATCTAGGAAAAGTCATGAAAGCAGGGTGCTGTAACTTGAACGGTTGCAGAGAATTATTTTTTAATGTAGTTGCATGGGTCACCTTGACCCACCCTCAGCTATTCTAGTGTTAAACAGGCATATCTCGACTTGTGAGGGTCATAGAGACACAGGGTTTGGACTGGGACAAAGTTCTCGACCTGACAATGTCCCACGTTTAATGTTCAGCACCTTCCAAGCCCGAGTTATCGAATACAGATGGCCCAATGCATTCTCTACACTAATGTGGAGCCTCTTCTCCATTCATTCTCTATTGGTGGGACTTTTGACACCCAGGGGGTGCAGGGGGATGCTCGCGCCTATGTGTCAATGTGTCTTTTTCATCAGCATTTTCAAAGAAAAATTATTTTATTTTTAAAAAACAAGATTTGGTCTTCAAAAATACGATAATAAATAAAACAAATATCAACACTTTAAAAGAACTCAAGTAAGGTTCATACTAATCTGAGTCCCCAGAAGCTCTTGCTGCAGCCAGAACCTTTGGAACAAAAAAACTATGATATTTGTGGACACCAATGGGAAAACTCTTGGATTTTGTGGGCAAAGGATGATTGGCTCGCATAGATAGTGAGCTGTGCGGGGAAGCTGATTGGTCATTCAAATGCAGCTGGATTAGAAGGGTAATGCGCTGGCTCTGCCCCTATGCCCATGTTTTGCATGTTAATTATTAACAATTAGATTTTTTCCAGCAAAAATGGCATTTGGGATAACAGTAATAGATTTTCTAAGTATTAGTTTTTGTTTTTTTTTATCATTATAAAATAGTTTATAGATATTCATAGTTTGATATCAACAAGCATGTTCTGCTCAGAAAATCAACATTGTATCACAATTAATATCAGAAATGTAGGCTTTTCTACTGGCACAGGCTAATTTGTTGATATTTATCACCCCAAACATAATAGTGAAAAAAAGAAGGAAAAAGTCTAAAAATGCAATCCAGTAAAGGGGTTAATTATTGTAGCATCTTAAATTACAGAAAATTGAATTATATTATTATTTCAAGTAATTTTATAAGAAAAGCTGTTATCCCACTTGACTGGCATCGTTAATGCGGAATGACATACTGTGAGATTCCGCATGGGGTGATCACTAAAGGTAGTTTCAGGATCTAAGATGTATTTACATGTAAATACTCATTCTATATGAATACATAGTGAGAGGCACTGGCAACTTATTTGTAAAGGTCTTTATTCTATTATTAGCTTAACTATGGACAAAGACAAAATATGCCTTAAAACAAACAAAAATATATTAATGTTATTAATATGATAAACATTATTAATAAAAAATAACAATATACACTTCTTTTATAGAAAATATACAATTATGCCTACAAGCTTTAGAATAGTCATAAAAACAATACAATATACATCAAAGTAATGATGACATTGTTGGATAACAGAACAAAATTGTTATCCTGAATGACAAAATCGTTATCCAGAATGACAAAAAAAGACCTTATTTAACAGGCAATTACTTGGCCACCTATGGAAAATTATGACCTTGACCTTTACCTTTTTAATGTCATCTTTCACATGAAATATGCAATTTTGAAATAAAACAACAGTTTTCATGTTTTTTACGTGTTGTCCCGTATGACACAGGATTTGTATCATAGTGCACCAGTGACTGAAAAGGTCAAATTATTAACATTTTAGGAGAGCCTTGCTAACTTTGCTGCACAGACTGGGGGTCCTTGAGAATCTTCTTTCTGATGCAACTTCCTGTCACAATGCAGTATGGTGTAAAATTGCTCCTGGATGTCTGTTAATTGGCTAAAATCCCAATGTGGGGACAAAAGTCTTTTACGCATTAAAATGAAAAGAAGAATCCTCAAAATATGTTAATGTATCCATGGAGTCACACAATTATGCCCTATCGGTAGATTTAAGTTTTTTGGAAGTTGGTGGAGCATTTTTGCACTTTGATTTGTGGTGCGGACAGTTATCCCGAATGACATTTTGGCACTTTTGAGCTCAATGGCTCCTTAAATTTCCCTTGGTCATAATAAATACTACTATAGATCAATAAAGTTGAGATAGTTGGGTCACATAATGTAGTTTTAATTAAAAAGTATTATATATTAAATATGTTTTGGACACCTAAATGGACACATCCCGTCATTGACCAATTTAGATGTGTGCAGTGTGCACACTGAGGCTTAGTCAAAGAGGAGTTGGCGACATAACAAAACACTAGAATCATATCTTTACTGGCCTCTATCACCGAGATTACGCTCGCTCCCCTCTCTGACAGAAAAGGGACTTATAAAGAAAGAAAACTTAAGTTGTTTGGAACTGCACAAGTATGGAACAGGTGGAAAAGTTGACATTTATACCTGGAGTTGAGCTTTCAGGTGAAGGAGCCCCTCTGTACTCCAGTGATGCACGGTCCTGAGCAAGGATCATAAGAGGCACACAGACGCCATTCAGCAAAAGAGTTAATTATGCATGGGAAAAGTTAAAATGCCGTAATCACATCACAATCCATGGAGGCGCTGACATACAGGCAATGTCAATGTCATGATGTAACTGACAGGGAATGAGAGAAAGAGCCCTGTGTGCTGTTTAGAAGGACTCCCTTTTCTCACTCTGTCAATTATGCCATTGGGGGTCCGTTAATATGCCAAACAGCAGGTGTTTCCGATCACTCCACACAGCTGTTTGTGCTGTAAATCAGTTAATGTTTTTGTTCTTGTATGGGTGAATGTGTGTGTGTGTGGGGGGGGGGGGGGGGGGGGTAGGAATCAATATAAACACGTGCCCTACAGCAGCGACTCTACAACTATTTTACCATCAGTCAAGTAAAGGGAACTTTTTCATGCAAGCAAGGGAGTCTCCAGCAACACCAAAACTTAGGCCTGGATTACACTACTGCGTTTTTCAGGGTTTTCGCAGAAAAATACCTATGTTTGTGCCTTGCAATTACACTACCCCAGCCAAAACTAACCTTGAAACCTGAGGCCTTGGAATATGGCTGGAGCTACGTTTTGGTGCTTGAAATCTGGAGCTGCGTTCTAATGTAATAGGCAGATTTCTGAAAAACTATAGGAATAGGCCTACACTGTAACACTGTGTTCACTTCACATTGCTAACAATCAAACAGGTGATTTAATAGTTTGTGCTAGCCTATAGTATATAGTATCTTGTATGGATCTTAGTTCATATCAATTTGGAAATAAGAATAACAGGAGTCACGCAAAAAACAGCCAAGCGGATAATAACATAGGATGAACTTGAACTGTATTCAATGTTTACAGGTTCCCCCAAAAAAGACACTTCAAATCATAACCCAAACGAGTAGACACCTGAAATAATAATATTCTCTCTTTTGAAGCAAAGTAACTGGCAGAAAATTAAAAAGCCTTTATTGAAATATGCTGTAGCCATGAAGAAAAATGCAGTAGTGTAATCCAGGCCTAGCCAGCGGAGGGTTTGGGGAACAAGTACCTCTTGAGAAGGGACATGGCTGTCCATGGTGAGTGAGAGTGGACCACTACAGCTGAGCTCGTCTTCTTTGTCTCCTGAATGCTGTGATGACTGGGAAAGCTGGGAACAGTGCTGCCTGGCTGGGCTGCCCCTAGGGCTCCGGCAGGGGTCTGGGCAAGGAACACCTTCCTGACTAGACATGGAGGTGAGGGACGAGGACATGGAGGTGAGGGACGAGGACATGGAGGTGAGGGACGAGGACATGGAGTGGGGTGTGGAGCTTCCAACATCCATGGGTACAACCTAATAATAAGACAAACCAAAAACATAATCTGTAGAATTCATACAACTCGGTAATTGCAATGCAAGTTCTGCACATTCCCCTCTTTCCTTGAGAAAATAAGTAGCATTGGTGTAGGGCTGCAAAAATTACTTGCCTTATATTGTAATTGTGATTATTAAGTGCAATACTTTTTCATATTTTAATTACATTGTATGTGGTGCTGTTGCGGGAAATGCCATGTTGCTGGCTGCTGTCCAAAGCCTAATGAATTTAATTACATGTTCACCAAACTTCTCAACACAAATAAATGTCTGTAACATTTAAAAAAATGCACCATAGAAAGTAGGCTAATTACATGCATTTTAAACACTAATACAAGATGAACGCATACCCTGCTTTAAAGGAAAATGCTCGTTTTTGACAACCTGGACCTTATTTACGACATATTATAAGAAGTTTGACTCACCCAGATCACTTTTGTGTTGTTCGGAGGCCTGTAGAAGAAATTTAAAATCCAGCGCGAGCCAGTATATCCATGTAATGGCGGCGCACGGGGCATAGGGAATGCAGTTTCTCAAAATCCATTTTCGGCCGCTAAACGGTTGTTTTCATCAATCACATTGCATGAATCGACAGTTGATATTCCTCTACGCGAGCCATTCTTTCGGTTTTCAAATACGTGGTCTGTAGCCACTGTAATATGATCTTTACAAGCCTCTCCCCCACTTGCTCCAGCACGCATGCGCACAGGCCAGCGCGCAGCCTGCTATTCTCCGGCTCACATTCTCTGCGCTACGATCGTAGTTGGTGCCGAGAATATTGTCGTCGTCATTCGTCAGCAACAATCCGATCGTAGCGCAGAGAATGTGAGGGAGCATAGCCAGTGTAAAGATCATATTACAGTGGCTACAGACCACGTATTTGAAAACCGAAAGAATGGCTCGCGTAGAGGAATATCAACTGTCGATTCATGCAATGTGATTGATGAAAACAACCGTTTAGCGGCCGAAAATGGATTTTGAGAAGCTGCATTCCCTTTGCCCCGTGCGCCGCCATTACATGGATATACTGGCTCGCGCTGGATTTTAAATTTCTTCTACAGGCCTCCGAACAACACAAAAGTGATCTGGGTGAGTCAAACTTCTTATAATATGTCGTAAATAAGGTCCAGGTTGTCAAAAACGAGCATTTTCCTTTAATGGCACTCTATCACGCTTTGCATCGTGGCCCAAGCTATGACAGCCGGCGGGCACATTTGAGCTAGATAAATTCACCTGGTAAGGTTAGCCTACATTTAGACACATATTTTGTGTTCCTTAAAACAATATATGCACAAAGAAAGCAGGCTACACATATTTTAAACACATACAAAATGAATAGAGATAAAACTTGCTTGAACAGCGCTGGCCACGTCTCTCACTTTCTGCCTAACGTTACCCCAGCTAGCTAACAGGCTGCAGCCTAGATACTCATTTAAGCGATTGACCACGAGAGGCAGTGGGTCACACGGGATTTGATCACACGGGATTTGATCACAGCTACGCGGCGTTAGGCCCGACGCGATAGCGGAGGTAAAATCCCGTGTAACCCACTGCCCCGAGTGGTCATTACAGTGGCGGTATGCACATTAAAGTTGTTTGCGATCCGCCACTAAACCTAGCGAAGGAGAAGAAGAACGAGAACGGTAAACTTCCGCCGTTTGAAACAGAAGAAAGACCAACACGCTTTGTCTCCGCGACAACACAGATCATGTAAGTATCTCAATTTCAATGTATACATAGATAGCTATGTATTTTGGTATCGTCCCAGATAAAACACCAACGTTATGTGCAAGCTACCCTATTGTAATGATTATCTATATGGAGATGCTCTCTTTCCAATGTTAGCTAACTAGCTAGCCAGCTAACGTGATTAGCCTTTTTCTGTACATGGCTAGCTAAGTAGCCTACGTAAAATTACTCTCGCAATTATTGTTAAAACTTTCGCTTTTGTGTAATTGTAGCTTAAATTATAATGTTGGCTTGGCAACGTGAGAATATTTCAGTTGTGTACACTATAACTTTTATGAAGTGTTGTTGTGGGCCATTGTTTCCTAATTACGGGCAATGTGGGCCATTGTTTCCTAATAACAGGCTCGCGCGAGCTCCTGCACGTTCGTACTGTTTCATCGCTTGGAATAAAATGGGATAATTAGCTTACTCATTGATTTCGCATTAACCCACGACACCGTTAGTATGTGTTTGTTTTTAGGCATTCATTTTTCCGATTTTAACGTTAACAGAATACTAGAAGCCCCAACAACGGAGCTAGGCTAGCTAGCAGGATTTGTTATAGCAGCCATCTTGGCTTTTGGCACGTGGTCCTGTGGAGTGTTCATGTCAGCCAACGAGAGGGTCACCCACCCACTCTCTCTCTCTCTCTCCCTCTCTCCCCTCCCATGCTCTCAGTTGCCAACCTCCCAGTTCTTGTTTGAACTGAGCAAGAAGCAGGTGAGCGGGGCAGGAAGAGGCGCTAAGACGGGACAGGCGTGGCCAGGGGCAGTCCTGGGACAGCACCACAGGCTCTGTGAGTCTTGTTCAGTTGAATGCCCTCATGAGTATTAACAGAAGAGCACCATATACATATGCACACATACACTCTAACATGTCGCTCTCTCCTCAGCTCAGCCCAATGGTCTCTGATGGTTCTGTCTGGCCAGCCCTTAGGTGGAGAAACACCTGATCATCAATATAGGCAGGCACACGTAAGTACAAATGCACATACGTTTCCATAGACGGGATAAACAAATGGGGATATTGATATTATAGAGAGTTAATGTTAGCGGTAGACATGTGAGATTCATAAGACGCATCACTGACGCCAGTGACGCCACAATATCAGGGAAATTGAGCAATTGCTTCCCTGTAGTGCAAACTTGCAAGATTCGCTCAGTTATTAACCCTTCTTGCCTTTTTTGTTGTTGGTTTTCTCTCTCCTCCTTCCTCTCTGTGCAGTTCTCCTGTGTGCTGAGCCGCTATCCCATGTATTGCCACTGCTGACAGGGTAGAGCTCAGCCCCATGCAGAAGTGAGTGATGAGGAGAGGTAAGATCATTTTCCCGTTTTTTTTCCCTCCAGTTTTAGGAACCGTCTCAAGAATGTGTTCCCCACTTTTATGCCTTTAAATCAGGGTTGGAGTATTCCAGGTGTGTGGCCATGGCCATGAACACCAGTAGAGGAGGGAACCAAGTGTCTCATTCTCTCTCCACAGTTGTGTGGTTGTAACCCCCCACTAGCTACATATTCATTCAATCTTTATTTAACCTCGTGAATCAATTGAGAGTAAGCTCTCATTTACAATGACGTATAATCACTCTATATTTGAACTTGTACTACAGGTGAGATAATCCTTTTTAATGGTCTCTCTCATTGCTGTGCAAGACTTGGGTGTTCTCCTGCTCTGAGTGCCCATTCTCCTATACCTCCCAGATCTACCTCCACAAGCACATCAAGAGGAGCCATGACAACCTCTGTCTCTGCTGAGGAACACACAGAGCATTATGAAGTAGCCAGTGCCTTGGCGAAGGTGTTTGAGCAGCAGTCATCAATGGATTAACTCCCAAGACACAAGGAAGAGACAGCGCAACACACGCTATGACTCCAGTGACGAAGGTAATATAATAAAGTGCATTCAACAGTCCCAAAAGAGTACTACTTGAGTTGACTAATCTGAGCTAATTTACCTCTACTATATGTTCCAGTGCCCAGGCAGCCGGTCTGTAGAACTCAGACCAGACCAGCTATGCCAGGTGTCAGAGCCGGAAGGCCGCCTGCTCTGCCAGTTATCAATGCAGGTATCCATGCATGTTTGTGTTGGTGAAATGTCTATGCATATTTGCACACTTACAGTTAACTCAGGACTGTCTGAAGACTCATGTACTCAGTTCACTAATTCGCTCATCTCACATCTCACTACTCGGCAGTAGATGTTCATCGCCCGGGTCCTTTGAGCCAAGGCGCTGTGAGCCCAGGCCCTTCAGCCCTTCAGACGTCCAGGCACGAGCAGCATGCATCAGCGATTAGCACCCCGGCCAGACCAGGTCAGGGTCTGACATGTCTCATGTCGAGTTGATTCTTCCCCTTATGCCAGAATCACTATGCCGCCAGCACCATAGTTTCCTGCTCATCCCTTTATCCTCTGGTTTTCAGGTAGTTCTCTGATGCCATCGCCTGTGAGACCAACAGCTCCAGCAGGGTTGCCATCAAGCTCTGCAGATGCTGGTATGCTGAATTTTGTGAACTACTTCATGCTGCATGTAGGGATATACTTTGAGCTGAATATCCATTATGGGACCGTACAATTACTTATAGCCACATCTGTGTTTAATATCCAGACTTCCAGAGGATGATGTGTCAGCAGTTCTCCAGCGTCATGCAGAGTCTGAGGGAGATGGCACAGACAATGATGAGGCTGGAGCAGAGACTGGAGCAGAGACTGTCCGGCGAGTCTGCAGACAGCTATCGGGGAGCAGTACTGGATGACCTGCACCCTGCTAAAACGGAGGAGGAGCTGCTGGTCTTGGAGGAGCAGCTGAAGGACAAGGATCATCAAAGGAAGATGGTGAGTAACTTCAAGGCAGAACTTTGTTCCTTATTTTTGCAGAGAAGTGTTAAGGAAATGTAAAAGTAAATGATTGTCTTTATGTTTTGCAGACACGATATCTGAGTTCCATTGGCGGCAAAGATCTGCCAGATGTGGTCCGGCGGGTGCTGTCAGCCATTGCCATACACAGTGTGGTGTGTCTACAGCGTCCATGGGAAGAGGGGGAAGAAGCCTCTGAAGAATATGACCCTCTACAATGTCATATTACGTAAGGGATTGTTCATATTTTCGCAAAATAATACATTGTCTTTGCTTCATGCCATGTGCATTGAAACCATTCCCTTTTTGGTTAAAAGGTGCAGTTATGGCCTGTAAGCCAAGCACCACTGTGACGGAGGTGTCTGCCCAGCTGCAGGAGATGCTGAAACATGCCCCTGCTCGATGCAAAAAGGTATGTGATGTCAGGCAGTTAATTTTCTCGTATCCAGTGACATGGCACGCTTCCAATGAACGTATGCGACTTGCTTTTACAGCCATTTCATTATGTCCTTAGGCATCTGCTCCAGCCCAGCTGACCTCCCCAGCCCAGCCCCTGACCGCAGCTCCAGCCCTGACCACAGTGGAGTATTCAGATGAGGATGACCTCTTCTGCCCAGACCCTCGATTCAGATGTGGGTGACCCCCAGCCCGTCTCCCTAAACCTGCCTTTCCAGCCTGCCAGGATGGATGCCTTTTTTGTAAATAGTTTTTGTAAATTTTAACCTTTTTTTTGTGGGATACAACGGTCTGTTCCCGGTCTGCCTGCCACAGAATGCGCACTGTTTCATTTTTGTTTTTAGAACTTTTGCAATTGTCAGATAATGGGTTGCTAGCCAGAGCTTGTACATGCTTTTTTTTGCTTTTCTGGCTATGCGTAATGTGACAGACCGTAAACCTCATCCTTGTAAATATGTATACTTTTAATTTGTAATGTACTTTGTGTAATAAAATGTTCTAAACTGTTCAGTCTTATATTGGTTTGTATCATAATGCTTGCTGCTATATCCCCATATAGCATTAATTCGTTTTTGTACTGGTAAATGCTAAATATAGCCAGTGGTCAGGGTTTAGTAAGTAAGTGACCATATTTGCACCGTGCGAAAAAGACGTGCAGACCAAGTCATATAAATACCTGTAAATCTAGTGTCAGCCAAGTGAGTTTATTACGGAAGTTCCTGCCCACGTTTTTTGCACGCGGCCGCACCGTATTTGCACCGTGCGAAAAAGACGTGCAGACCAAGTCATATAAATACCTGTTAATCTAGTGTCAGCCAAGTGAGTTTATAACGGAGGTTCCTGCCCACGTGATCACGTGCGTTCTTTGCACGCGGCCGCAACTTCTGAATGACGTGTCGTTCTTACGTAGCGTCTACTAAACGGCAGATCTCGCGTTTCCGTAAATGGCCGCGTAATTTCCGCACACGGCGCACACGAATCGTCACCTATAGCGGCCGTATGTCGAACGTTTGCGCAACCTGCGTGTGTTAGTAGGGTTAGGCCTACTGCAATTAGGAGAAGTGGGCTTACTTTAACACGTAAGCAACCACATCAAAATAGACTAATTTTACACATTACACATGATGATACAGCAAATTGAGAAAATGCACAACCAAAATATGATTTATTGTTAATATTTTCGAGACCCTCCCCCCCCCCCGACTCCCTGCACAGTAGTCTTACTGACACAGGTAGAAACAGACACAGAGAGTTAAGGCTATAGGGTCAGGGCTGAACCAACAGACAGAAACCCTACTAACACAGTACGTAAAACTGACGGGACACATTGGTGTAATTGTGGTAACTTTGCGACGTCACCAGCAGCGGACCTAGCTGACACCTAGCTGACACTTGCCTTTTCAGTCGCAAAATAACCAAAATAGCCGTCCTCAAGGACACTGTAAGGGAACGTAGCCGCCACTGCTGCTTAAATCCGTAACTACGATGTAATTAAATAACGTGACAATGTGGTTACATCACAGTCCCAATCTGACTTTATTGGAAGTGTGTCACAGTGGGTCAGAACATTTGTAAATTACTTAGGTTTTAAAATAAATTTTGAAGTCATACAGTTACAGAATTGTAATAATGAGGAGAAATCCTGCATGTCTGCTTTGTGTGTAATTTCTCATTTACAGTTAATATTAACACTAAAGATTTGCAGTCTAGGCCTAATAAAAATAATGATAAAAAATATGCCTATGAATAAAGTCCTAATTTTGCAACCTAAATGTGAGCAATGAACGCTGAGCAGTGAACGTAGAATGCAAGGCATTGGGCTACTTTCTTAGGTGACACAATTGAAGAACTAGACAAACAAGTTACACACTCTGTGCCAGTAGGTGGCTGTATGCACATTAAAGTTGTTTGCGATCCGCCACTAAACCCAGCGAAGAAGAAGAACTAAACTTCCGCTCCGTTTGAAACACGATGGAGAAAGACCAACACGCTACCCCGCGACAACACAGATCCTGTAAGTATCTCAATTTCAATGTATACATTAGTATGTATACATACATACTATGTATTTTGGTATCGTCCCAGATAAAACACCAACTTTATGTGCAAGCTACCCTTTTGTAATGATTATCTATATGCAGATGCTCTCTTTCCAATGTTAGCTATCTAGCTAGCCAGCTAACGTGATTAGCCTTTTTCGGGCATGGTGGAGTCTTCTGGAGTCTAGCAGGCTCGCGCGAGCTCCTGCACGTTCGTACTGTTTCATCGCTTGGAATAAAATGTGATAATTAGCTTACTCATTGATTTCGCATTAACCCACGACACCGTTAGTATGTGTTTGTTTTTAGGCATTCATTTTTCCGAAGTAAACGTTAACAGAATACTAGAAGCCCCAACAACGGAGCTAGGCTAGCTAGCAGGATTTGTTATAGCAGCCATCTTGGCTCATTTGGTTACAGCAGCCATCATGGTGGATTTCATGTTACTCTTAACTGTTGAAATGGTTGCTCATTCTGTCAAACGGGTAAAGAATTGTGTACTACGTTTTCACTCACATACAAATCCAAATTTTGCATAATAGGTACTCATGATGTGGACTACTAATAGAGGCGCTAAGACGGGGACAGGCGTGGCCAGGGGCAGTCCTGGGACAGCACCACAGGCTCTGTGAGTCTTTTTCAGTTGAATGCCCTCATGAGTATTAACAGAAGAGCACCATATACATATGCACACATACACTCTAACATGTCACTCTCTCCTCAGCTCAGCCCAATGGTCTCTGATGGTTCTGTCTGGCCAGCCCTTAGGTGGAGAAACACCTGATCATCAATAAAGGCACACGTAAGTACAAATGCACATACGTTTCCATAGACGGGATAAACAAAAGGGAATATTGATATTGAGTTAATGTTAGCGGTAGACATGTGAGATTCATAAGACGCATCACTGACGCCAGTGACGCCACAATATCAGGGAAATTGAGCAATTGCTTCCCTGTAGTGCAAACTTGCAAGATTCGCTCAGTTATTAACCCTTCTTGCCTTTTTTGTTGTTGGTTTTCTCTCTCCTCCTTCCTCTCTGTGCAGTTCTCCTGTGTGCTGAGCCGCTATCCCATGTATTGCCACTGCTGACAGGGTAGAGCTCAGCCCCATGCAGAAGTGAGTGATGAGGAGAGGGAAGATCATTTTCCCGTTTTTTTCCCCTCCAGTTTTAGGAACCGTCTCAAGAATGTGTTCCCCACTTTTATGCCTTTAAATCAGGGTTGGAGTATTCCAGGTGTGTGGCCATGGCCATGAACACCAGTAGAGGAGGGAACCAAGTGTCTCATTCTCTCTCCACAGTTGTGTGGTTGTAACCCCCCACTAGCTACATATTCATTCAATCTTTATTTAACCTCGTGAATCAATTGAGAGTAAGCTCTCATTTACAATGACGTATAATCACTCTATATTTGAACTTGTACTACAGGTGAGATAATCCTTTTTAATGGTCTCTCTCATTCGCTCTCCTAGCTGTGATGTTAGAGTTGTGCAAGACTTGGGTGTTCTCCTGCTCTGAGTGCCCATTCTCCTATACCTCCCAGATCTACCTCCACAAGCACATCAAGAGGAGCCATGACAACCTATGTCTGCTGAGGAACACACAGAGCATTATGAAGTAGCCAGTGCCTTGGCGAAGGTGTTTGAGCAGCAGTCATCAATGGATTAACTCCCAAGACACAAGGAAGAGACAGTGCAACACACGCTATGACTCCAGTGAGGAAGGTAATATAATAAAGTGCATTCAACAGTCCCAAAAGAGTACTACTTGAGTTGACTAATCTGAGCTAATTTACCTCTACTATATGTTCCAGTGCCCAGGCAGCCGGTCGGCAGAACTCAGACCAGACCAGCTATGCCAGGTGCCAGAGCCGGAAGGCCTGCTCTGCCAGTTATCAATGCAGGTATCCATGCATGTTTGTGTTGGTGAAATGTCTATGCATATTTGCACACTTACAATTAACTCAGGACTTTCTGAAGACTCATGTACTCAGTTCACTAATTCGCTCATCTCACATCTCACTACTCGGCAGTAGATGTTCATCGCCCGGGTCCTTTGAGCCAAGGCGCTGTGAGCCCAGGCCCTTCAGCCCTTCAGACGTCCAGGCACGAGCAGCATGCATCAGCGATTAGCACCCCGGCCAGACCAGGTCAGGGTCTGACATGTCTCATGTCGAGTTGATTCTTCCCCTTATGCCAGAATCACTACGCCGCCAGCACCATAGTTTCCTGCTCATCCCTTTATCCTCTGGTTTTCAGGTAGTTCTCTGATGCCATCGCCTGTGAGACCAACAGCTCCAGCAGTGTTGCCATCAAGCTCTGCAGATGCTGGTATGCAGAATTTTGTGAACTACTTCATGCTGCATGTAGGGATATACTTTGAGCTGAATATCCATTATGGGACCGTACAATTACTTATAGCCACATCTGTGTTTAATATCCAGACTTCCAGAGGATGATGTTTCAGCAGCTCTCCAGCGTCATGCAAAGTCTGAGGGAGATGGCACAGACAATGATGAGGCTGGAGCAGAGACTGTCCGGCGAGTCTGCAGACAGCTATCGGGGAGCAGTACTGGATGACCTGCACCCTGCTAAAACGGAGGAGGAGCTGCTGGTCTTGGAGGAGCAGCTGAAGGACAAGGAATATCAAAGGAAGATGGTGAGTAACTTCAGGGCAGAACTTCCTGAAGGTATGTTCCTTATTTTTGCAGGGACGTGTTAAGGAAATGTTTAAGTAAATGATTGTCTTTATGTTTTGCAGACACGATATCTGAGTTCAATTGGCGGCAAAGATCTGCCAGATGTGGTCCGGCGGGTGCTGTCAGCCATAGCGATACACAGAGTGTGGTGTGTCTACAGTGTCCATGGGAAGAGGGGGAAGAAGCCTCTGAAAGAGATGACCCTCTACAATGTCATATTACGTAAGGGATTGTTCATATTTTCGCAAAATAATACATTGTCTTTGCTTCATGCCATGTGTATTGAAACCATTCCATTTTTGGTTAAAAGGTGCAGTTATGGCCTGTAAGCCAAGCACCACTGTGACGGAGGTGTCTGCCCAGCTGCAGGAGATGCTGAAACATGCCCCTGCTCGATGCAAAAAGGTATGTGATGTCAGGCAGTTAATTTTCTCGTATCCAGTGACATGGCACGCTTCCAATGAACGTATGCGACTTGCTTTTACAGCCATTTCATTATGTCCTTAGGCATCTGCTCCAGCCCAGCTGACCTCCCCAGCCCAGCCCCTGACCGCAGCTCCAGCCCTGACCACAGTGGAGTATTCAGATGAGGATGACCTCTTCTGCCCAGACCCTCGATTCAGATGTGGGTGACCCCCAGCCCGTCTCCCTAAACCTGCCTTTCCAGCCTGCCAGGATGGATGCCTTTTTTGTATAAAGTTTTTGTCAATTTTACTTTTTTTGTGGGATACAACGGTCTGTTCCCGGTCTGCCTGCCACAGAATGCGCACTTTGTTTCATTTTTGTTTTTAGAACTTTTGCAATTGTCAGATAATGGGTTGCTAGCCAGAGCTTGTACATACTTTTTTTTGCTTTTTTGGCTATGCGTAATGTGACAGACCGTAAACCTCATCTTTGTAAATATGTATACTTTTAATTTGTTTTGCAATGTACTTTGTGTAATAAAATGTTCTAAACTGTTAATGGTGTTCAGTCTTATATTGGTTTGTATCATAATGCTTGCTGCTATATCCCCATATAGCATTAATTCGTTTTTGTACTGGTAAATGCTAAATATAGCCAGTGGTACTGCAAATGCTAAATATAGCCAGTGGTCAGGGTTTAGTAAGTAAGTGACCGTGCGAAAAAGACGTGCAGACCAAGTCATATAAATACTTGTAAATCTAGTGTCAGCCAAGTCAGTTTAAGACGGTACTTGCTGCTCACGTGTAGATCAAGTGTCAGCCAAGTGAGTTTATTACGGAAGTTCCTGCCCACGTGATCACGTGCGTTTTTTGCACGCGGCCGCAACTTCTGAATGATGTGTCGTTCTAACGTAGCGGCTACTAATCGGCAGATCTCGCGTTTCCGTAAATGGCCGCGTAATTCTGCACGTGGCGCAGATGAATCGTCACCTATAGCGGCCGTATGTAGAACGTTTGCGCAACCTGCGTGTGTTAGTAGGGTAGCTGCTAGATAACGTTAGCTACCATTAACTAGACAGCTACTACAGTTCTAATATTACATCTAATACAAATCCAGTAGCAGCAGCCAGGACACATGTTTCCATTCTTATGAATGCTTACATTATAATGTGCTATGCTAGCTAGCCGGTCCTGTTGACATGTCTTCTTAAAACCTTTATGTGCACAGAATCAGCTGTGGCCCCCTCTGATCTAGACACCCACCTCCAGCCCCCAGAAGATGCTTTAGATGGTGAGTTAGTGACTGGTAGACACTGGTTGGCTATTAAACTTATTACTAAACTACTGTACTGCTATGAATAGCAAAATGTAGATGTAAGTTAATCCAGGTTAAGATAGCCTACATATGCAGTTACATTACATAAAGAAATTCATGGCCAATAAATAAATAAATAGTGTTAAGTTAATTAATAAAAATTCATATAGAGTTGATTTCTTTGTAAAACCTTTATGTCCTGCTACTCACAGAATCAGCTGTGGCCTCGTCTGACCTAGACACCCACCCCCAGCCCCCAGAAGATGCTTTAGACGGTGAGTGAGTGAGGTAGACACTGGTTGGCTAGTTAAATTTATTACTGAACTAATGTACTGAATAGCAACATGTAGATGTAATCCAGGTTAAGATAGCCTACATATGAAACAGTTACATTACATAAAGAAATGAATGGTTAATAACTAAATAAATAGTGGTGTTAATTCATAGAAATTCATATAGAGTTGATTTCAGTTTAAATGCTGATTTGTTCAGTTTATTTTTTATTTTAGAGAGGGTATTTGCTCTTGAAATAAGAGAGGCGTTTATTAGCCAATCAACAGCCGCCTAGCCAGCTTCCTGAAAACTATCTAGTGCTACATAGATTTATTCCCAAGTCTTAAGAAGACACTGTTCTGTTCTTACTGTCTACAGAGCCAGGTCCTAGCCAGTCAGAAACAGAGAGTGAAGGGAGTGAAGAGGCTCAGAGTTCCAGTCATGAAACTGCATGACAGGGACAGTCCAAGCACAGATAAGACACAATGCATAATTTATGTATATAATTATACCCAGTATCTATGGAGAGGTTAATTTGAAAAAGAACATAGAGAAACAGAAAAATAAATACAAAATGATACATAATAAAAAAAAAAAAAAAAAAGGGGTTGAAAAAAGTGGTGACGAAAAGTTGGAGGGGTGGGGGCCCACACCAATATTCTTTAAGGGGGCCCAGAATTCCTAGCAACGGCCCTGACTAGAACTACAGATCCCATTACCCCTCACGCTGGGGGATTGGGAGCTGAGTGATCTGATGAGCTGATCAGGCACACCTGAACCGAGTCACCAGTCAGGCCTGCCGAAAGACTCAACTACCCACAAACCAGGAGAGCTTGGGGGGCGAGAGGAGCCTGCTACGTGAACATTTGATGTTGTGTGTTATAGACTATTTAAGTTAAAGTTTTATTAAAGTAACTCTACATGTGATGAATAAAATACAAATAAAAATGATCATAAAAGTGCACCTGCCTCACTCCTTCATGTCCCTAGTTATCTGAGTTTTGGACAACAGTCTTTCAAACCATTTCAGAAGCCAGTCCAAGGACGACCTCCTGAGTCGAACTGCTCCGCCCCTGGCCAGTCCAAGGACGACCCCCTGAGTCGAACTGCTCCGCCCCTGGCCAGTCCAAGGACGACCCCCTGAATCGAACTGCTCCACCCCTGGCCAACCCCCAGGACGACCCCCGGAGGGGAACTGCTCCGCCCCTGGCCAACCCCCAGGACGACCCCCTGAGGGGAACTGCTCCGCCCCTGGCCAACCCCCAGGACGACCCCCTGAGGGGAACTGCTCCGCCCCTGGCCAACCCCCAGGACAACCCCCTGAGGAGAACTGCTCCGCCCCCCGCCGGTGGTCGACCAACTCGTCCATCAGAGACCCGCTGTAGGTCCGCTAGCCTTGTGTTATCTGGGTTTATCCCTTACCTTTGTCCAGAAACAGAAGTTGAACCAATTGCAGCAAATAGCTAAAGTTACAGGAATCATCAGTGTAACTGCTTTAGCCACTGACCGCTACCATTAATGTTATGGAAGCTGCTGCTAGTTGTTGTGAGCCCATGAGCTAACTGGCTATCCCACTCTTATTGTGCTGGATTAGCATTGGAAGCATTGGAACTGATGTGTCCAGGCGACAAGACCTATCTTAATTTATAAGACATTATTTCATGTCATTTCAATTCACAGCTATTTCAGTGGCGTGACTAGCTTCCGTCCTACCAGTCCTGAACAGAAACAAGCCAGCCAACGCACATAAGCCAGGCTTGACCTGTCTCACACACCTCAAACTTATTCAGGTGACATCTTCAGGTGCCTGGATGCTACCCTAGAGAACACAAGCTTGTAGTTTGAACAGGGAGCATTTTGGCAGGGGTACGAAATTGGACTGCCCCTGCCAAAATGCTCCTTATCCAAACTAAAAGCTTGTAGGAGCGGTGGGCGGGGCAAATGGGAGAGACCTCATGGGGGCGCCACTGCCCCACTGATCACGTTTGGAGAGTGCAGGAACGCCAGGTCGGGTGCATCCAGGACGTGCAGCTGTACACAGGAACAGACACCACCGCCCAGAGGGGCTTGGCCCTGACCAGGTAGCACCGCCCAGAGGGGCGTGGCCTGACCAGGTAGCACCGCCCAGAGGGGCGTGTCCTGACCAGGTATCTCCGCCCAGAAGGGCGTGGCCCTGACCAGGTAGCTCCACCCAGAGGGGCGTGGCCCTGACCAGGTACCTCCACCCAGAGGGGCGTGGCCTTGACCAGGTAGCTCCATTCAGAGGGGCGTGGCCCTGACCAGGTACCGCTGAGCCGGAGGGGTGTGGCCCTGACCAGGTACCGCGGGCAGTGGCGTATTAAGGCATGGGCAAAACGGGCATCTCATCTCATGGGCACCTCTCATCTCGGGGGGGGCGGCAAGAAGAGCAGTTCACTAAGTAACCCCCCCCGGGGGGGGCGCCCTGGCAGGGGGTTCGCCCAGGGTGGCATATAAGCTAGAAACGGCACTGACCGCATGGCCAGCGGCTCCACTTCCCGGGACTCTTTTTCACCGCCACCTGAACAGGCTCATTCCAGGTTGGTGTACGATCATTTAAATCATTTGTATGTTTTTTTTTTTTTGTGAAAGCATTATTCAGATTGAAAAGGAAGACCTTTCTCATTTGCATGTTTTGTTGTTTTCCCAGGAACCATTGCAAATGCGGACCTGGTCAGGGAGAACCAGGTTCTGGACGTGCTGGAGGATGTGGATGAGGACAAGGACGAAGACAAGAGCTCTGGACCGTCTCCGCAGTCCCAAGAAGAAAGGGCCTGGCACAGTGTCCAGATGGGATGGACAGAGGCATGGACACTGGGCTAGTGCCCTTCTACCCCTTTTACCCCCCAGAGGAATGAACACTGGACTTTATTTCTGTATATAGGTGTGTAACTTATGTTTAGTTTAGTTTAACAAATGATTCAAAGCTAAAATAACTTTGTATACCTAAACTCATAAAATGACTCAAAACCTATGGAAAGTTAGGGGGACTAGCAGGTGATGTAGTTTAATTTATTGAGAAAAGATTAACTACTATTTAAAAATTGCATTTATTAAATTAATTGTAGGCCCTACTCGTTTTTTCTCCATCTACCCAACATTCCAAATTTTCTTGCCTATTATTATGAAGTCACAATAACACTTATGACATCATCACTAGTTACAGGACTTTTAGAGCATAACATTCTGTAGAGTTTCTCATTCCTGGATGATTTCAAAGACCAAGCAAGCTGTTTTTAACACTTAACAAGACC